>NC_090877.1:50173973-50186473 GCF_036669935.1 Montipora foliosa | reverse complement strand
AATCTAATGCAAATGAGAAAAATCTATTGTTGTTGCTAAACGTCTTCGTATTTTGCGCTGACCTAATTGCTGATTTTTAACACCTCTATTGCGACTTGTACATTCTACCCTGAAGAATGGAAGTGCTCGAAAGTAGTGCCCGTTTTCAAACAGGGAGACCGTGCTGATCTAGACAATTACCTTCCTATTTCTGTTATTCCAGTAGTTGCAAAAGTCTTTGAAAGGATTATTTATGATCAACTCTATACCTATTTAATGGCTGACTTTCCACCGACCAGTCAGGTTTTCGGTCGCTCCACTCTCCTTGCATACGGAACCTGCGCCCGCAGTGCGCGCGGCAGTCAAAACCGTGCTATCCTGTCAATCATTTGCCCCTTCACCGGAAACAGTGCATTTCGGTTGTTCGTAAATGACATTGTTGTTGATCTACGCAAGGACGCGGTCGAAGTCTTTATTCGCGAAGTTAACTCAAATAAACATCGATACGGTTTTGCCGTCTTCTTGCACTTGATTCGAAAATACCAGCCTGAATTCGTCTTAGAATAGTTAGAAAAAGCACAAATAAAAGCCAAAGCACAACAGGTCACGTTCGAATTCTGCTCGCCGATAACCCAAGTTTGTTGACAAAAAAATTGCCACAAAATGTTTTAAATGGTTTTCTGGACCTTTATTACTAATGGCGCTCACGTTCATTTTAAATGGAGTATCGGGAAAGAAAAATTGTCAAGCTGATATTTTTTTCGCGTGAACATACATTTTCAAGTAGCGAAAATTTGTATAAGCACTACAAAACATTTACTAACCATTGCCCGAAGGAACACCTTTTAGAAGCTGCAAGGAAGCCGCTGATGAATTTTGCACAAAAACCTCGGCCCCTAACACCGGAAAGCCAGACTTGGAAAGTTTTTCAGTGGAAGGCTCGCTAAGGAAGGGTTTCTAGAGCTTGCCCTCCCGCAGGTCGCCAGAAAGGTGCAAACAACCTGGTTCATGTCTGAAAAGAGCAAGATCTAGAAGGGGCAGTCAAAATTGTGTTTCTTTTATTGTGCGAAAATTTATTTTTCCCTCAATCCCAAATAAGAACTTGCTGTGTCTTGCAATTCAACAGTGAATTGCTATTAGGCCAATAAGAGAATCAACATCAACAAAGAGGCACTCCCAGGGGTTTGGGGAAAAAAGAACATGGCAAATTTAAACTGGGGAACAGAGTAACATACATACACACATACATACATACATACATACATACATACATACATACATACATACATACATACATACATACATACATGTATGTTCTTACCATTACCTAGTTGTGGGGACCTCTATATGTTTACACACCAGCACTGTGGGGACGGTTGACACTGTGGGGACCAAAACTGGGTCCCCACAACTACAATGCCTCCAAATGCTCTAAAAAGGCCTAAAACGCATTTTTAACATCGAAACAGAGACGTCCCCACAACTCACCTGAAAGTGTAAGTGTATTCAGCAAGTCCCCACAGTGTCACAAATGTGGGTAAACAATTTTTGATCCAAGGCTTATGAAAGTTATATGAGGCTGTCACATGGGACAAGCTGTTGCTGAAGTGGTTGGTAGATTTCTCATAGCAGCCTTTTCTTTTGTTTACACACCGCTTTTACAACTAACATACACTCACATTATGGGGACTTTGATTATTTTTGATGATATTCTTGAAATTATTAGCAAATATTGGGGACATGGGGTAATTAACAGTGCAGCATTTGAACTGCTTAATTCTATCACACTTCTTTTATTAACCAACATGAATAAAAATAACCACAAATTCAATAGACTTCAACATATGCTGTAACTTCTGGTTTAAATATTGTTTGAAATAAGTCAAGGGCACTCTTCACCAGTGCCATTCCTTATAACCACATGTGAGCTCCAAAGTAATGTGCAATTGACTTTCATCAGTCAAATCTTCACATACTGTAATGGGGATTCACATGGGCAAGCATTTACCTGCTACATTGATATTGGCAGCTGTTTGATCGTTTACAGCTTGCTGAACAAATTTTCCCCAGCAGAATATAGGATGTCAGCTGATAATTTACAACTATAGGTGGGGAAATGTGATTGCAAAGATTCTGGAGGTTGCAAAATACTCAATCCTCAACAATCACGCAAGGGAGGGGAGGGGGGTAATATGGTGTACGATAGACAAATCAACCCAAACTCCACTGATAGAATGCACCAAATTTAATCACTTTTCAGAGAACACGGTTCTGTTGAGTTACAGAACAATGATATCAAGTCTATGTAGTAGAAATGTAAATAGTGATGATAACAGTGTAGCAGTAGTCGTGGCATTAACATAATTTTTTTCAACTTACAGAGAACAGTTAAATTATACTTATGATCTGCATACAACATACATGTAAGGATGACAAATAATGATTCGAAAGTAGTATGGGTGATACAACTGAACATAAGGTAATAAAATAATATAAGTTACATGACACAGCAAGTCATTTTAGATCCACGAAAAATATTCTATGAATCAAAGGCTAGTGCAATCAAGTAACAGATCATGACTTAATCAGGCGACAACGACCTTGAAAAATAAGAAAATATGAAAAGGTAAAATGTCCAGACTTCATTTGGTCAATGAGTCACACCAAGACACCTCTACTGTGGCTCGATTAAGACCAGGCCTGGGTTGCTCGAAGCATGGGTAGTGCTAACCAGTGTTAAATCACCATGGAAACCTATGGGTTTTGATACCTCTTAACCAACGGTAAGCGCTGACCAGGCTTCGAGCAACCTGCCCCAGGTATAATGTAGCTAAAATGGTCAATACCTGGTAGAAAATCCTACAGTGTACGACCCAGACCACTGAACAGTCACTCAAATCTTTGACTACAGTAAATGGCTTTTATAAGGAAGAGTGCAGGAGTATGACAAGGCCTTACCTAAAACGTGTGTTACACTGTTTTCTAACTTCCATGCGGTGAACATGCATGTAGTACATGTACATGCAGCTCTGAATGCAAGTATAATGCGAATTACAATTCTCAGACTGATGTTAATTCAGTATTACATGTCCAAATGGTCTGGATAGCACAAGTGTTACTAATATTTTAAAAAATACAACCACACTTTTGAATTTTCGGAACATGTTTCGATGTTTCAAACATCATCTTCAGCCATAGTGAGTGTAACATTAAAATTTTTACAGGATAATTCGTATATATATATAACTAGCAATACAATGATTCTTTGTAGATTAAATGTTCGTTACAAGTACGTAAAATTCAAAAGTGTGGTTGTATTTTTTAAAATATTAGTATTACATGTGTAATAATATTACATTGGCTCCCAGTTGAGAAGAGAACTAAATTCAAGATCCTTTTTAAACTTACAAGGCCCTGCATGCCAGTCAGCAAACTATTTGATGCCTTTAACTTAATAGACCTAATCGGCTAACTCAAAGTTGTACCCAATTAAAACCCTTTGGGAATGAAACGTTTTGTTCCTGGTACACTGTATTTCCATATCATTTAATATGAATGCTTCATTATTATGCAAATACAACACACAAAGATTCTTAATCCCGGGAGATTTGAATTGGGTACAACATTGAGTTAGCCGATTAGGTCTATTGATGAGTACCATCTGTCAAGAATTTTAAGGTCATCGTCACACTTACTACTCCATCCTCAAAAGATTAGAAGTGACAGTTACATGTATGGTGGCAGAGCTTTTTTGTTCGCAGCACCAAAACTATGGAACTCTTTGCCTGAGAACGTTTTAAAAATGAGGACTTCACACTGTGTTAAAACTGAATTTAAAACATATCTTTTTTGAGTCTTTTTTATGTTTGTAATTTGTTATTTTGGTTTTGATTAGATAGGGAGTTTATTTAGTGATAAAATTGTTGTAAGGCTCATTGAGTTGAGGAGATGAGCCATAAAAGAACGTTTGTATTACTATTATTAATGGCTTAATTATTTAAGATAATTTTATGTTCAAATGGTTTAGCAGACATTACAATCCCTTTTGAAGGAAAATACTTTAGGGAGTCTTTAGCACCGAAGGCTGCACAACACAGGGTCTTCAATGCAGAGACTGGCGAGACATTATACAGTGTAGGATAAAAAAGTTTACTATGTAACATTTTATGCTAATAGAGATAGATAGATAGATAGATAGTTTATTATAAAAATAGATTGCAAAAAAAAAAAATACTGATGAGAAGCCATAACTTTCCTTGTTATCAGAATTGTTATCATAATGATACTTCAAAGTCCCGCATGTGCAATTTTTTTTCGCACCCTCTTAGAAGCCCTGTAATAATATATATAAATGCTGATAAAGACGAAGTCTTGGGTAACGTGTTTGGCATAGTGAAAACTGGGTTCTGATAACACTTTGCCAGAGTGAAAACTGGGTTAGAACTAATAACACTTGTCGTAATGGGAACTGGGTTCTAATATCACGAAATACAAGATGGCAGTCAAAAGTAAAAGTTTTCCGTCGAAGACATTTCCGTTCAGTTTGAAAAAGGTATGTTGAGGTTTTCAACAATTCAATACGGCCCTAATGAGTCACCAACACGCCACCAACGCGTCACCGACGCACCACCAACGCATCTTATAGGTTATAAGATTAAACATCAGCCAACGCGTCGGTCGACAGTCGGCCGACGCGTTGGCGGAAGCATTGGTGGGATCGGATTCTTAACTTTTACCCTTTTATGAATGTTTAGGATGCTGTCTGTGTTGGTAAAACAATGACCTGTGACCTGTGTTTTGTACCTACCGGTGAAATATAGGGACTGCACAATTTTTTGTAACCAACAATGGACCGATGTCAGATTTTTTGGATGAATTAATTACTTGTTGTCAGATTGTGACGCCAATCTGTCCTCAATTTTTCCTGGGAAAAGATAAGCATGATACATGTATCGCTTTTGCAGTTTCTATGACTTTTCACTTCAAATGGCTTTCACAGTGAACCCAAACAAGAGCAGAAACTAATGCGGTCAAAGCTCTTCTATTGGCCAAGTATGTTAGGTTATGGCTGTGCTACCAACTTGTTTTGGCAAGATCAATAGTTATGAGGGCTTTGTCGTCTCAAAGGATACAGGGACCCAAATCAAACACCATCCATAGTGGTAATCGATCCTTGTTGCAGCATCACTAAGACAAGATTCCGTCAAACGATTATCTATGGGTCTAAATAGTTGCCTTTGAAAAGAAGGGGAATTTGTTTATTAAAAGGACATGGCTTCAAACAAGTATTGAGTCATCTTTTCTGCAGAACAAGCTCTGTCTCCTGAGTTCACTGTTTTAATGATAGATGAGTTGTCCTTGCTAAACAAGAATTTGTGCTTGATAGTTGTAGAAGAACATCACACCGTCAAAACTTGCCAAAACACTCCAATATTCAATTTAACATTCATTCTGCAAATCTGGCAAAAATCTGTGGCCTCTCTCTGCTTAGGATTTCTACCTCTCTTTAATAGCTTTTTACTGCCCTTTTTTGGAGTGTTGCTCATTAAATTCAAAGTAAATACAGTACTTTTTCTGCAGTTTCCTTTCAGAATAGTTGATTGATGCTGTTACTGTAGTTATTTTGAGTGTCTATTTACATTCAGCAAATAAAAGAAGCAGAACCATCTGTGATATCACATTCACTAATTAGCTTCTAAATGCGTCGGTTACAGAAGAGCGTGCAGTCCCTATATCTGGCTCTATCACCATTCTCCCCTGGGCTTGCTTGTGTCTCTAGCGACTTTAAGATAGTGGACAACGGTAGGCTGGGACGGTTGGATGCGCATACCGGAGACTTTGGACGAGTACGGTAGAAAGGCGCGAAAATTTTTAACTTAAGATTCGGCCAGCACGACCGTAGGACGGTGGAATAAACATGTCTTTTGAAGAGGCGAGAAATTCTCTTGTAATTTCTTTTGCAGAAGGTTCAATTAGCGACGAGGAATTTCTTATTTTATACCATGAATACGAATCAGTGAATCCTCTTTATCCTTACTGGGAATTTAAACCATTTTGTTTAGATTCCTTGGATTCTAGCGAGAGTAAATCCGCTAAAGGAAATTGGTTCATAAACAAAAAATGCGGCTACAGTTATCTCTTTACCTTTCTTTTCTGCTTTCCTCCTGTGTCATGGTGGATTATGGATAACGCTACACTGAGAACAAGCAAATTTTGGTTTGAGCCGCAATGTGGCCGAGTGATGTCTACAGTCTTTGAATGAACTCAGAATTTTCGCTCGATTTTTTCATTTCAGCGATGGATAAATCAAGACAGACACAACCAAATACACATTTAACCCATTGGGTGATCAGTTTTCAATGCATAATAAAGGAAAAGACTAAAATAGTGCGAATAAGTATGGATGAATTCCTACCGTTTTCACCGTAGATTCCACCATCAAATGTCACGGAGATTTTACGTGACGTGACACTCATCTAACCGTCCCAGTCTACCGTCGTGTACTATCTTAAAGTCCCTACTGACTAAAGAGGGCGGTTCAACTGACTCAGAACGGACTGCCAGCAGTCTTTTAAATTGTTCATTTATGCTTTATTGCCCTGTTCCAGTCCGTTCTGTTACATGTACATTCCTGTGTTTAGCAACCCCCAGTAAATAGTACTAATCACCATTGCTATTAATGTCTGATCATTACCGTGACTTGTTTCCTTCCTTCTAGAGCATGCAAGCCCAGCAATGGTAATTATGTCTACTGCAGAAAAGACATGCATTGATGTAAAGGGTGTGGTTTCTTTTGCTGTTGGATCCTTGTCAATCATAGAAGACTTTTGTGTTTCCACTCTTGAAAAACTCTCTAAAGTGAAGAAAAGAAAACACCATTCTTCTGTATTTCCCAACTTACAGTACATGAAAGCCTGTTAAAATAAGCATCAAATTTAGGCTACCTCAGAGTGAACAATGTAATAACGCAAGATTTACAATTTATGGCAAGAATAATAGGCATTAGCAACTGGGTTAATACCTTAAATTCAAAATAGATACAATGCATCTATAATACGTATCACTATTTTTAATAATTATTATTTTTACAGGGGTAAATCCGGCCACCCCCGTTTACAGGGAGAAACCCGGATCAAAATTGGATTGATCACGATGATGATGATGGTATTCTCAAATTTATGACAGCACATTACCTTCAAAATGGTCATAAAATACTGTTGTAACACAGACATAACATATGAATTTTACCAACCCATAAATGAAACATGGAGAGAGGAGAGGGGTATGTTTGTTATTAATAGCTCGGATGTAATTTACAGGTGTACCTGTTGTTCTATCAAAGTGTTCTGTTATATACATGTACACCCTGTACATGTATGTACCTAGACTTTCACTCAACAAAACCTTCACTGGGAAAACAAAACTAATGGTTTCCCTCAGGCCATACATGTACATTACATTAAGTGTCTAATGTACAGCTGCTTATAACCAACGTTGTAACATAACAATATTTCAGGGAAAAACAGGAGACTGTACCCTGGATGCCAGAGATGTTTTCTCTCCTAGAGCGATGGAATAGCGAGTCGCGAAGCCTATTCCGACGCTCTGAGAGAGAAAAACCTCTGGCAGCCAGGGTAAGGAGACTGTGGTTCCAATAAAAAATACTATTTACATGAAATTATAGAAATAAACATATCGTAATTAATACTGATTTGCACAACTATCAACGCCATGTGGCCTCAGCTCTGCCTAATCCCAGAAGGATTTAGATTTGACTCAAGAGGGGTTTTTCCTGTTTTTGGCTCCCCAAGTTATTCTAAAGATTAATCTATAATCTTTTGCAGTGGTTTTTAACACAAGTTCCTCAGAAAAGTGGTAATGGGGCTCACCCGATCTCCTTGTCGATCGATGGAAGTGAATGAAAGCATGTGACACAAAACCGTCGATGTTTTTTCATCGGATCTCCTGTCCGCCCACGAACCAGAAGGGAAGGAAACTTTTTAAAAATATATTGCATGTCCCCTTATGCAAACTTTTGCTGTAGCATGAACAAGAGTTCCTTTCCCGTCTTGGTAAACAAGGGAGCATATATTTTCAATTTTAAAAAGAACACGCCATGCCGTTTAAAAATTAAAGTCCTTTTTTTGTCACGTGATCAGGCTCAAAATGCACTGTGGGATCGTTCATTCAGGCAACCATGTTTTCGTTTTGTCATCAAATTCAAAGGTCGTGAAAACTGCATGTGCAGGATAAGATGATAGATCGAGGATTTTGGAAGAAGGGAACGGCACTTCAGATAAACAAGGTGAGGTTTTTGTTCTACAATTTGATACTAGCTGGTACGGAATAACATCAGAATACCCGGCTATCGAAGTAGCCTTAGAAATATTTTCTCCGTCGTTACAATACTGTACTGACCTAACCCGCAGAAGTTCTTTTTGTCGGAAAGAAACGATTAGAAAGCAATTTGCATAAGAATAGCAAGTATTGTATTCTGACTCGTTCTTCAAAGAATACCACCGAGTGCTAACAAAGGTGGCACGGTTTTCAATCTACATAGACCGGTCCATAGACCGTTTTGCAGATACGGCGGTCATTTTGTTTCTTATTGTTTCGAAAAACATGGGATGCTCTGGGGGCAAAATTAATATGTATTTGCCCCATGGGCAACCCATAATAGCTATTTGAAACAATAGAAATCAAACTGGCCGCCGTATCTGTAGAAAGGTCTATTCAGCAGTTATGCACCTATCAATGTTTTCCCTGACCCAGGGGAGGGTGAGCATACCCACAGGCATTTGACATTTCCTTTTTTTTGTATATGTCAATAGCCCCTACTGTGGAGCACAAATTTGTGGTCAAATCCCCCCACCTGTGGGCTTGGGCACTACTTAGGCCCAGTTCAGATGCCACTCCACTCACCTAACTGAGGAATTAAGAACGGCAAAAGAGCGGCGTCTGAATCAGTTTGGTACTGTAACAGTACTTTTAATTTAGTGTGGCGAAAACTTGAAGTTCAACAGGGTCTGCCACATTAGTTGACATTGAAGGGGCAGGTGATTTATACTGCGTTCTTCTCATGTGCCGAACCAAATACACATGATGATAATTTATTAATCTTCCTATCAGTCCCTCTGAGAACTTGTTTCTCATGCTCGTAAGTTTTATGAGGAAGAGACAATGGTTTAAAATGTTCAAAAGATTGACCATAATGAAATGCTGCTGTTTTTTGTGAAAAAAATTGTAAACAATTAAAAAAACCAAACTAGTGAGCAGCACTCTGCTGTCTCTGTAAGAGTAAGTCTTCTTCAGGGAGGCTTACAATCATACAGTAAACGCCTGTATTTAAGCCATATCTGATTGGCAAAAATGACGGCCACAAACATTAATGTTTGAGCCGATTTTGGAAAGGGAACATGTGCTGCTGTGAAATGTTAGGGCAAGGCGTGAGAAACGATGTTTTGCGGCCACGATTTTGGCCAAAACCATGACATCAGATTTGGATTACCATAGTTATTCAGTTATAAGGGGCATGGTTTTTTCAAGAAAAATCTGTCTTTGGGTGTCAAGTTAGTGCTAAAATTGGGGTGCGTCTTATAGCCAAGTATTTTCATGCAACAAAATCTTAAGATCACAATTTGAGAAGAACTTGCAGTTTAAACAACACCAGAAAAGGACACTAGTTGTCAATTAAAAAAGAGAATAGTGCTTTTAGAGACCTTTAAGAACACTAAACAACTTCAAGAGAGAAGCAAACAAATGGAAATTTGCATACGTGCTTTTAAGCACATGCTCAGTATCGTGATACCCACGACAACAATACAATCGTCCAAACCTTGTTTCGAATTTCGAGAATCGTGTTTGTCGCTGGCATGAAAAGTTTCTTCTCTGAACAAACAGTGTGGAGATAAAACATACATGTACCTTCGTCATTCATCCAGCCTTTCTTGTGCACTGAAATTTGCATCCTTGGTGGCGTGTTGATATTCAGCTGTCGAACACCTTTGAATTAGACTTTTGGTGGGAGTTTTTCGCCATTCGCTTTCGCTTGAAGTCTGAAGTCTGAACTCTGACTATTAATTTTTTATTAAGTCGGAAGGTTCAAATAAAAGTGTATGTGTTGTATGTTTATCATTTCATGTATCAACTTTTAGCTTTTCTTTTTATGTATATCATATATCATTAATTTAAATGCGTGACATTTTCACTTTGTTTACGTTAACAAAAAGAGTTCACATGCCAGTTGTGTAAGGATAATTGTTCTCAATTTGATAACTCTCAATTTTTGGTGCGTCTTATAACCGAGTGCGCCTTATAACCGAATAACTACAGTAAATAAAGTTGTAAGATTTCCTGAAGAAATCATGTTTGCTTGAAACACGTCTGAGAAGAAAGAAGTTTTACAGATACATGTACAGTTGCAGAGAGCTGCTCACTAGTTTAGGTTGTTTAATTTTTTTTTAATTTTTCAATTTTTTTTTAAATTCTCCAATCAGAGCTACATGCATCCTCTCCTTCACAGTCAACATCTTGAAAGTTGAAATATGGTATCGGACCCAGGCCTTTTTCTTCCTCCCTGGTGAAATAAAGATTTGGCTCAACACACAGTGCACCGTCTGAATCAGATGTCATGCCAATGTCGCTCCAAAGTCGGAGTTAACTAAAATAGGTTCGACACATGAGTGGAGTGGCTTCTGAACCGGGCCTTAAATACAGTGATAATGAGTATATTCCTGACAGACACCAGATTCAAAACCACAGTTAGAAAACTGTTTCAGGGTTGTATGATATTCCGTACTAGATTTATTTGGCAAAGGATACCCACTCAAAATTATTATAGTGTTCAGTAAGGAGATGCCATGTTTGTGTCCTTCTGAGCAGCTTAGTCAAAATGGTTTTGAGTAGTAGGCAAGATGGCTTGAGTAGTAGGCAGCTGGCCCTTGCCGGGTAGAGGTGTCCGGGGCATGTTCCCCCAAAATAATTTGAAAATTCGGCTTCAAATGGTTTTATCTGACACAGGAGTTAAACTTCAAGCTTTTCTTTTTCAGCTTACAGATAACACTACTCAAGAGCTTTTTCCCTAAAAGGCCAGTTATTTTCTAGTTATTTTCAAACTCCTCCAGTCCTTATTAGAAAGACATTGTATAAAACTATAGGTGTCCAAGTCAACATAACTGAGATCTTACAAAATTATTGAGAAATTTCGGACTCATATCTACGAACTCCTTTAGACGCCACCTTGGTGGAAACTGCAAGGGTCCTTTTCCCATGTTCAAGGCTTTCCTAGGCCCGAGTAACCCCGCTCTTCTGTGTTAGTGTGAAAAAGTTTCTCGAATTTTCCGCTCTATTCACCAGACCTCACATTAATTTGTTATCAAATTGAATCAACTTTTGTTGGCGGCAAAATCGCCGACTTCCAGCACATTTTGACTGGGCTGCCTGAGGCAGGCCTTCTGATATTATGCGATGGTGCGATTTCGCACTATCGACCTTAAATCGCATCAGATCGCACAATTCACGAAAAATCGCATAATTCACAAAAGAACGCACAAATAAAACATAAATTAACAAGTTTCTTAGGAGTTCCTGCACAAATACGACAGTTTTAAGATGATTTACCTTGGAAAGCGGCTAAAAAGCCTTTGTTACCTTCATTTTCGTAAATATGAGAAGTTCAAGGCGTTATTTTGCATGTGGGGGGCCTGGTATGAGTCTCATTCTTAAAGAGTCGCCAATTGGTGTAACACAAACATGCCCTTTGTTCAGATTAGCAAATCTGTTCAGAAATAATTAAAATACTGCACACAAAAACAAAGTGTAAGAAGCTAGTCGTAGCATACAGGAATAATTATAAATAATTATTGATCATTCATTTGGCATGTTAGCTGTGTCCTTTCAACTTTTAACGTGGTGCACCAATAGTACCAGAAGACCTCATTTTTTGTACTTGACCCAACTACATGTAATGTCGACCAAGATTCATATAATTACTGTTCCCTTATGTTCAAAATGTGTTTAGGGCAGTAAAAAAGTGTTTTTTTTTTGTCCAGAAACCTTGAAAGATAAGCTTAAAATTGCTCAGAAAAAAATCGCATAATCTGCCCTTCAAATTTCGCATAATTTGCATTTTTTCACGCACCCTATCAGAAGGCCTGCGGAGGGACACAAACATGGCATCTGGAAGCCAATGGAAACATCTGGAGTTTATGTTGGCTCTCTCAAAACACTTCTTCTCCCCGCTAAACTTGAAAACACTCGTGGGACAGTCCTTGTCGTATATTGATTATTTAGAATTGGAAAAAGACAAGGGAAATCGATATCTAAAATGAGCTACAGCTGTACAAGGGTATCGAAAATGACCTACACTGTAAAATGAGCTACTATGGTATCTAAAATAAATATAGACGTCTCTTAATTACCTAAAATTAACTAATAAAGTCAAAATGGTGCAAAATTTCACTGACTTCACATTGAATTATGCTTAACGTTCATGCTAATTGTGGTCAGTTGTGGTACACACT
>NC_090877.1:50136473-50166473 GCF_036669935.1 Montipora foliosa | reverse complement strand
CCAAGAATGATAAGGTTCACCAAGCAAAAACCTACCCTGAGGAATGATTAGGTTAACCAGTCCAAAACCTGTGTCCTGTCAGCTGACCCCTTGACACCTAGGAATTATTGTATGTAATGCTGGACAATTTTACTTTTAAACTTGTGGTGTCCAGGGTACCCTCTGGAATGATTACTGTACGTTCACCAGTCAAAAAACTGTGTCCCTCCATTGACCCTTTGACCCCTAGGAGTCACTGTACATGTATCTAATGCTAGACAATTTTTTTTTGGAACTGGTGGTGTCCAAGGTATCCTCGGGAATGATTAGGTTCACCAGTCAAAAAACTGTGTCCCTCCATTGACCCTTTGACCCCAAGGAGTCACTGTATCTAATGCTGAACTGGTGGTGTCCAGGCTACCCTGAGGAATGGTCAGGTTAACTAGTCAAACACTTGTGTCCTGTCAGTTGACCCCTTGACACATAGGAATTATTGTATCTAATTCTAGACAATTTTACTTTTCAACTCTTGGTGTCCAGGGTACCCTCGGGAATGATTACTGTAGGTTTACCAGTCAAAAAAACTGTGTCCCGCTATTGACCCTTTGACCCCTAGGAGTCACTATCTAATGCTACACAATTTTACTTTTAAACTGGTGGTGTCCAAGGTACCCTCGGGAATGATCAGGTTCACCAGTCAAAAATCTTTGTCCCCTTCCATTGACCCTTTGACCCCTAGGAGTTACTCTATCGAATGCTAGACGTTTTTACTTTTGAACTGGTGGTGTCCAGGTTACCCTCAGGAATGTTCAGGTTGACCAGTCAAAAACCTGTGTGCCCTTCAATTGACCCTCTTACCCCTACGAGTTACTCTATCTAATACTAGACAATTTTACTTTTGAACTGGTGGTGTCGACGGTATCCCCAGGAATGATTAGGTTCACCAGGAAAAAACCTGTGGCCACTTTATTGACCCTTTGACCCCAAGGAATTACTCTATCTAATGTTAGACAATTTTACTTTTGAACTGGTGGTGTCCAGGCTACCCTCTGGAATGATTAGGTTACCCAGTGAAAAACTTGTGTCCTGTTAGTTTATTGACCCTTTGACCCCAAGGAATTACTCTATCTAATGTTAGACAATTTTACTTTTGAACTGGTGGTGTCCAGGCTACCCTCTGGAATGATTAGGTTAACCAGTCAAAAACTTGTGTCCTGTCAGTTGACCCTTTGACACCTAGGAATTACTGTACTGTATCTAATGCTAGACAATGTTACTTTTAACCTGGTGGTGTCCAGGGTACCCCCAGGAATGATTAGGTTCACCAGGCAAAAGCCTGTCTCCCCTTGATTGAACCTTTGATCCCTAGGAATTATTCTGCCTAATGCTAGACAATTTTACTTTTAAACTTGTGATGTCCAGGGTACCTGCCAGAATGATTAGGTTTACCAGTCAAAAAACTGTGTTCCTCCATTGACCCTTTGACCCCTAGGAGTCACTGTATCTAATGCTAGACAATTTTACTTTGAACTGATGGTGTTCAAGGTACCCTCCAGAATGATTAGGTTCACCAGTCAAAAGCCTGTGGCCACTCTTTTGACCCTTTGACTTCTAGGAGTCACTGTATCTAATGCTAGACAATTTTACGTTTGAACTGATAGTGTCCAATGTACCCTCGGAATGATTAGATTCACCAGTCAAAAAACTCTGTCCCTCTATTGACCCTTTGACCCCTAGGAGTTACTCTATCTAATACTAGACATTTTTACTTTTGAACTGGTGGTGTCGAGGGTACCCCCAGGAATGATCAGGTTCACCAGGCAAAAACCTGTGGCCACTTCATTGACCCTTTGACCCCTAGTAATTAGTCTGTCTAATGTTAGACAATTACTTTTCCATTTTAACTGGTGGTGTCCAGGGTACTCTGGGGAATGAATAGGTTCACTATTTAAAAACCTGTGTCCCTTCCATTGACCCTTTGACCCCTAGGAGTTACTCCATCGAATGCTAGACATTAATACTTTTGAACTGGTGGTGTCTATGTTACCCTTGGGAATGATTAGGTTTACCAGCCAAGAACATGTGTCCCCTTCCATTGACCCTTTGACTCCTAGGAGTTACTCTATCTAATGCTAGACAATTTTACTTTTGAACTAGTGGTGTCCAGGGTACCCCCAGGAATGATTAAGTTCACCAGGAAAAAACCTGTGGCCATTTCATTGACCCTTTGACCCCTAGGACTTACTCTATCTAATGTTAGACAAGTTTTCTTTTGAATTGGTTGGCATTCACGGTACCCTTTGGAATGATTAGGTTCACGATTTAAAAACCTGTGTCCTTTCCATTGACCCTTTAACCTTTAGGAGTTACTCTATCGAATGCTAAACATTTTTACTTTTGAACTGGTGGTGTCCAGGTTACCCTCGGGAATGATTAGGTTCACCAGTCAAAAACCTGTGTCCCCTTCCTTTGACCCTTTGTATTGACTCCTAGGAGTTACTCTATCTAATGCTAGACAATTTTACTTTTGAACTGGTGGTGTCCAGGTTACCCTCAGGAATGTTCAGGTTGACCAGTCAAAAACCTGTGTGCCCTTCAATTGACCCTCTTACCCCTATGAGTTACTCTATCTAATACTAGGCAATTTTACTTTTGAACTGGTGGTGTTGACGGTATCCCCAGGAATGATTTGGTTCACCAGGGAAAATCCTGTGGCCGCTTTATTGACCCTTTGACCCCAAGGAATTACTCTATCTAATGTTAGACAATTTTACTTTTGAACTGGTGGTGTCCAGGCTACCCTCACGAATGGTCAGGTTAACTAGTCAAACACTTGTGTCCTGTCAGTTGACCCCTTGACACCTAGGAATTTTTGTATCTAATTCTAGACAATTTTACTTTTCAACTCTTGGTGTCCAGGGTACCCTCGGAAATGATTACTGTAGGTTTACCAGTCAAAAAAACTGTGTCCCTCTATTCACCCTTTGACCCCTAGGAGTCACTGTATCTAATGCTAGACAATTTTACTTTTAAACTGGTGGTGTCCAAGGTACCCTCAGGAATGATCAGGTTCACCAGTCAAAAATCTGTGTCCCCTTCGATTGACCCTTTGACCCCTAGGAGTTACTCTATCGAATGCTAGACGTTTCTACTTTTGAACTGGTGGTGTCCAGGTTACCCTCAGGAATGTTCAGGTTGACCAGTCAAAAACCTGTGTGCCCTTCAATTGACCCTCTTACCCCTACGAGTTACTCTATCTAATACTAGACAATTTTACTTTTGAACTGGTGGTGTCGAGGGTATCCCCAGGAATGATTAGGTTCACCAGGGAAAAACCTGTGGCCACTTTATTGACCCTTTGACCCCAAGGAATTACTCTATCTAATGTTAGATAATTTTACTTTTGAACTGGTGGTGTCCAGGCTACCCTCAGGAATGATTAGGTTAACCAGTGAAAAACTTGTGTCCTGTCAGTTTATTGACCCTTTGACCCCAAGGAATTACTCTATCTAATGTTAGACAATTTTACTTTTGAACTGGTGGTGTGCAGGCTACCCTCTGGAATGATAAGGTTAACCAGTCAAAAACTTGTGTCCTGTCAGTTTATTGACCCTTTTACCCCAAGGAATTACTGTATCTAATGTTACACAATTTTACTTTTGAATTGGTGGCGTCCTGGGTACCCTTGGGAATGATTAGGTTCACGATTTAAAACCTGTGTCCCTTCCATTGACCCTTTAACCTTTAGGAGTTACTCTATCGAATGCTAAACATTTTTACTTTTGAACTGGTGGTGTCCAGGTTACCTTCGGGAATGATTAGGTTCACCAGTCAAAAACCTGTGTCCCCTTCCTTTGACCCTTTGTTTTGACTCCTAGGAGTTACTCTATATAATGCTAGACATTTTAACTTTTGAACTGGTGGTGTCCAGGGTACCCTCTGGAATGATTAGGTTGACCAGTCAAAAACCTGTGTCTCCTCCATTGACCCTGTAAACCCTAGGAGTTACTCTAGCTAATGCTAGACAATTTTCTTTTGAACTGGTGGTGTCCAGGGTACCCTCAGGAATGATAAGGTTCACCAGTCAAAAACCTGTGTGCCCTTCAATCGACCCTTTGACCCCTAGGAGTTACTCTACATGTATCTAATGTTAGACAATTTTACTTTTGAACTGGTGGTGTCAAGGGTATCCCCAAGAATGATAAGGTTCACCAAGCAAAAACCTGTGGCCACTTCATTGACCCTTTGACCTCTAGTAATTACTCTATCTAATGTTAGGCGATTTTATTTTTGACCTGGTGGTGTCCAGGCTACCCTCAGGAATGATTAGGTTAACCAGTCAAAAACTTGTGTCCTGTCAGCTGACCCCTTGACACCTAGGAATTATTTTATCTAATGCTGGACAATTTTACTTTTAAACTTGTGGTGTCCAGGTACACTCAGGAATGATTAGGGTTATCAGTTGAAAAACTATGCACCCCCATTCTGCCTTTGACCCCTGGTGTAATGCTAGACAATATTTCTCGTGAACTGGGGGTCTGCCTTACATCGTTAGAAATGATTAGGTTCCCTAGTCGAAAAACTTTTTCCTTTCCATTGACCCTGGAAGTTACTCTAGCTAATGCTAGACAATTTTACTTTTGAACTGGGGGTTTTCCGGGCACCGTGAGGAATAATTTAGTTGACCAAAACAAACTGTGTGCCCTCCATTGACTTTTTGACCCCTGGGAGTTACTCTGTGTGTTGCTAGACAGTTTTGCTTTTGAACTAGGGGTGTCCTGGGTACCCTCAGGAATGATTAGGTTTGTCAGTCAAAAAACTTTTTTTTTCTATTGACCCTTTGACCCCTGGGAGTTACTTTGTGTAATTCTAGACAATTTTTCTTTTAAAGTGGGGGTGACTCCCAGGTTCCCTGAGGAATGATTAGGTTCAACAGTCAAAACGCTGTGTCCTCTTCATTGACCCTTTCACCCCTGGGAGTTACTCTTTGTAATGCTAGACAATTATTAGATTCACCAGTCAAAAACCTGTGTACCCTGTAATGACCCCCTTTGATTCCTAGAAATTAATCTATGTAATGTCAGATAAGTTTGGTCTTTGAACGGGTGGTGTCCAGGGTACCCTCGTGAATGATTTGGGTCACCAGTTAAGAACCTGTGTCTCTTCCATTGACCCTTTGACCCCAAGAAGTTACCCTTGGGAATGATTAGGTTCACGAGTCAAAAACCTTTGTCCCCTCCATTGACCCTTTGACCCCTGGGAATTACTCTATGTAATGTCAGACAAGTTTGGTCTTTGAACGGGTGGTGTCCAGGGTACCCTCGTGAATGATTTGGGTCACCAGTTAAGAACCTGTGTCTCTTCCATTGACCCTTTGACCCCAAGGAGTTACTCTATCTAATGCTAGACAATTTTACTTTTGAACTGGTGGTGTCCGGGGTAGTCTTGGGAATGATTAGGCTCACCACTCAAAAACCTGTGTCCCCTCCATTGACCCTTTGACCCCTAGGAATTACTCTATCCAATGCTAGATGATTTTACTTTTGAACTGGTGGTGTCCAGAGTACCGTCGGGAATGATTAGGTTCACCAGTCAAAAAACTATGTCCCCTCCACTAAGCCTTTGACCCTTAGGAATTACTCCATCTACTACTAGACAATTTTACGTTTAACTGGTGGTCTTTCAGGGTACCCTCGGAAATGATTACTTTCACCATTTAAAAAATTGTGTTCTCTCCCTTAACCCTTTGACCCCTTGGAGTTACTCTATCTAAGGGTAGACAATTTTACTTTTCAACTGGTAGTGTCCAAGGTACCCTCCGGAATGATTAGGTTTACCAGTCAAAAACCTGTGGCCACTCTTTTGACCCTTTGACCCCTACGAATGACTCTATCTAATGTTAGACAATTTACTTTTGAACTGGAGTTGTCCTGGGTACCCTCGGGAATGATTAGGTTCACCAGTCAAAAAACTGTCCCCCGGGTGGTGTCCAGGGTATCCTTGCGAATGATTAGGATCACGAGTTAAGAACCTGTGTCCCTTCCATTGACCTTTTGACCCCTAGGAGTTACTCTATCTAATGTTAGACAATTTTACTTTTGAACTGGTGGTGTCCAGGGTACCCTTGGGAATGATTAGGTTCACCAGTCAAAAAACTGTCCCCCTTCCATTAACCCTTTGATCCCTAGGAATTACCTAATCAAATGCTACACAATTTTACTTTTGAACTGGTGGTGTTCAGGTACCCTCGGCAATGATTACGTTCAGCAGTCAAACACCTGTGGCCCCTCCATTGACACTTTGACCCCTAGGAATTACTCTATCTAATGTTAAACAATTTACTTTTGAACTGGTGGTGTCCTGGGTACCCTCGGGAATGATTAGGTTCACCAGTCAAGAAACTGTGTCCCTTTTATTGGCCCTTTGACCCCTAGGAATTACTCTATGTAATGTCAGACAAGTTTGGTTTTGAACGGGTGGTGTCCAGGGTACCCTCCGGAATGATTAGGGACATGAGTTAAGAACCTGTGTCCCTTCCATTGACCTTTTGACCCCTAGGAGTTACTCTATCTAATGTTAGACAATTTTACTTTTGAACTGGTGGTGTCCAGGGTACCCTTGGGAATGATTAGGTTCACCAGTCAAAAAACTGTCCCCCTTCCATTAACCCTTTGATCTCTAGGAATTACCTAATCAAATGCTAGACAATTTTACTTTTGAACTGGTGGTGTTCAGGTACCCTCGGCAATGATTACGTTCACCAGTCAAAAACCTGCGGATCCTCCATTGACCCCTTGACCCCTAGGAATTACTCTATCTAATGTTAAACAATTTACTTTTGAACTGGTGGTGTCCTGGGTACCCTCGGGAATGATTAGGTTCACCAATCAAGAAACTGTGTCCCTTTTATTGACTCTTTGACCCCTAGGAATTACTCTATGTAATGTCAGACAAGTTTGTTTTTGAACGGGTGGTGTCCAGGGTACCCTCGGGAATGATTAGGGACATGACTTAAGAACCTGTGTCCCTTCCATTGACCCTTTGACCCCTAGGAGTTACTCTATCGAATGCTAGACATTTTTACTTTTGAACTGGTGGTGTCCAGGGTACCCTCAGGAATAATTAGGTTCACCAGTGAAAAAACTGTGTCCCTTCCATTGACCCTTTGACCCCTAGGAGTTACTCTATCTAATGCTAGACAATTTTACTTTAGAACTGGTGGTGTCCAGTGTACCCTTGGGAATGATTAAGCTCACCAGTCAAAAACCTGTGTCCCCTCCATTGACCCTTTGACCCCTAGGAATTACTCTATCCAATGCTAGATAATTTTTCTTTTGAACTGGTGGTGTTCAGAGTACCCACGGTAAAGATTAGGTTCACCAGTCAAAAAGCTGTGTCCCCTGCATTAACCCTTTGATCCCTAGGAATTACCTAATCAAATGCTAGACAATTTCACTCAAAATTGAACTGGTGCTGTCCAGGTACCCTCGGGAATGATTAGGTTCACCAGTGAAAAAACAGTTACTGTGTCCCCTCCATTGACCCTTCGACCCCTAGGAGTTACTCCATTTAATGCTAGACAATTTTACTTTTGAGCTGGTGGTGTCCAAGGTACCCTCGGGAATGATTAGGTTCCCCAGTCAAAAACCTGTGGCCCCTCTATTGACCCTTTGACCCTAGGAATTTCTCTATCTAATGTTAGACAATTTACTTTCTAACTGGTTGTGTCCAGAGTACCCTCTGGAATGATTAGGTTCACCAGTTAAAAACCTTTGCCTTAGCAGTTACTCTGTGTAATGCTAGACAATTTTACCTCTGAACTGGGGGTGTCCCAGGTACTCAGGAATGGTTAGGTTTATCAGCGAAAAACCTGTGTTCCTTCCATTTACCCTTTGATCCCTGTCTAATGCTACACAGTTTTACTTTTGAACTGGGGGGTGTCCCAAGTATCCTCAAAAACAATAATTATTAGGCTTGCCAGTCAAAAAATCTAACCCTTTCATTGACTCTTTGCCCCTGGCAGTTATTCTTTTTAATGCTAGACAACTTTACCTTTGAACTGGGGGTGTCCTGGGTACACTCAGGAATGATTAGGTTTATCAGTGGAAAACTATGTACTTTGACCCCTGGGAGTTACTCTCTCTAACTCCAGTTGATTTTATTTTTGAACTAGGGCGTCCTGCGTACCTTGGGGAATGATTAGGTTCACCAGTCTGAGAAACATGTTTCGTCCATTGACTCTTTGACCCCTGGGAGTTACACTGTCTAAGTCCAGACAACTTTACTTTTGAACTTGGGGCATCCTGGGGAGCCTGAAGAATGATTGGGTTTAGCAGTGCAAAAATATGTTTCCTCCATTGACCCTTTGATCCCTGGGAGTTAATCTGCCTAACTCCAGACGATTTTATTTTTGAATTGAGACATCCTGGGTACCCTGAGGAATGATAAGGTTCACTAGTCGAACAAATATGTTTCGTCCATTGACCCTTTGACCCCTGGGAGTTACTCTATTTAATGCCAGACAATTTTGCTTTTAAACTGGGGACTTCCAATAAAGCCTGAGGAATAATAATTGGGTTTAGCAGGCCAAACATTATTAGCCCTTCACTGACCCTTTGGCCCCTAGGAAATATTCTGTCTGATGCCAGACTATGTTTCTTTTGAACTGGGAGTGTTGGGTGCCTGAGGAATGATTCGGTTCACCGGTTATCAAACTGTCTCCTCTGTTGACCCTTTGACCCCTGGGAGTTACTCTGTCTAACGCCAGACAATTTTACTTTTTAACTGGGGGTGTCCCGAGGAGTGTAAAGAATAATTGGGTTAACCAGTGAATAGACCGTGTCCTGTCCCTTCACACTTTGACCGCTGGGAGTTATTGTGCCTAGCGCCAGACAATTTTACTTTTTAACTGGTGGCGTCCTGGGGAGCCTGAGGAATGCTTGTATCAGTCAAAAAGAATTTTCCCTCCATTGACCTTTTGACCTTTGATAGTTACTCTGTCAAACACCAGATGATTTTACTTTTGAACTTGGGGCATCCCAGGAAGCCTGAGGAATGATTGACTTCACCAGTTGAGAACTATGTTCACTCCATTGACCATTTGACCCCTAGGGGTTGCTTTGTCCTGTTGAGCCTAAGGAACAATTGGGTTTACCAGTGAATAAACCGTGTCTCCTCCATTTTACCTTTTGATCCCTGGCAGATACTCTGTCTAATGCCAGACGATTTTACTCCTCGACTGGGGAGTCTTGGGGCACCTGCACTCATTCATGAAAGATAATATTAATACTCAAAGATAAATTTTGTATGCCCACACGACCATGTTATATCCTCTATATTTAAAGGGTTAAACAAATGTTTGACTCTGTTAAATAATTTTAATTGTTCTCTGCAGGATTGGAAGTTTACTTGTCGCCAGTCGAAGGACAATCTTACAAGAATAATGATTAGCGTACTTGTTTTTCAGTGCGGACCAAAAACAAAGAAACTAAGGAAGGAGAAATGTTAGCTTTAAGTGCTACTATGACCAAAAAGTCAATTCTTCCTTTTCTTTGGATTTCAAAACAATGTTAAACACCAAGTTTTAAGCCTTGAGTCAAAAAAGACTCCTGTTTATTTTAGCTGGAAGTTTCCTATATAATGGTTAGCCATTGAAAACTTTAAAATATTGAGAAAGCTGGATCGAGGAGAAAATGACGTCAGACTCACTCGTTTAAGAATTCCATGCGTGTCTACGCAGTTGAATTAGTATGGAGTACGGTGAAATTTTAAGCTAGGGAGTAAATGACGTCACTGTCCCTAGATCCAATTCTATGAGGCCAAATCAGTCAGTTTTGAACGTGAGTAATGGCAGACCGTGAAATCTGAAAACTTACACCCAAAGTAAACAGCCTTTGGATAAAAATCAAAGCTCAAAATTTTGCAATTCGGGTGTTAAGCAAACACACTTTCAAAATCTGAAGGAAAAAAGCAAGTAATCTTTTATCATAGTTTACCGTATCAAGTAGCATTTTTACAACTTCCGTACTCGTTTCATCTTGAGTTTCACCAACCAGATGTAGGGGGTTACAAAGCAGAATAAGGCTCTGTTTGGTGCCCTTTCTATAAGGCTGGACCACAACACCACAAGTTTTGTGCCCTCTTGCCCCCTTCTGTGTCGGGGGTGGAAGCTGAATAATAAGTAATGCATAATTGGGTCTGAAAACGCCGGAATAATGAATAGCGCAGTTATATGCCAGTGGAATAATGAATAACAACAATGAATAATGAGTAACCTACAAAAATTTAAAAGGAATAATGAATAATTCGAACAAAACACACAAAGAATAACGAATAATCGACGTCCAATTATTCAGCTTCTACCCCCGATTCTGTGTTACTCCTTGCAAATAGTGTGTGGGTCCTTTGATGTCTCACAGTGTGGAATTTAAGATAGGGCCTATAGCTTATTGTCCTTATGAGTCCTTATTAGAGAAGACTTGATAGGATAACTATCAGCAGATTTGATTACAAAGGCAGTACCTTCTCCTGAGCCGTTTAAAGACCCTGACTGGTGGTCTGACCATCTTTTATCCTGCGCCCTCCTGCACAGATCCTGAGTGTTGGTCTGGCTCGGGCTTGAATTTGCAATAAACTGAACCAATTAGTCTGCAGTGGTATGCTTGGTCTCGTTAACGATTTGATGAGGCATCATTTGCATGAACGAATAAACGAAGTTTAAAGTGCAAACTTTGAATGCAATGTTCGAAGTTACTAAATCATAGCTTGTGCGGAAACTGTGATAATTCTCTGAATTACCTTAGTTTCCCTTACCTAAGATATTAATCATTTTCACCTTTTGCAAACATTTGTTTCCATTTTATATCAAAGTATATCTTTTCGTATGTGAGATATTTAAATCACAATCGAGTCTTCCGCCCGTTTATACTTCGAAGACTTTTTTTCCTTTTTCCCTGCACTCCTTATTCCAGTAATTTTTTCCTATAAAACGAACGAAAACTATAAAGTTATTATCAATAACGTCTATTTTATTTATACTAGCTTGCTGTACACTATTATTGTTCCTACCCTATTGTTAATTTTGAATATGATGTGAAGAGATCGAAGCATTCAACATTGCATTGTTTATTTTTCATGCCTTTGTGCAAGATATGAAATTGTTATTTTCGGGAAAGCAGGGAATCCACTTGATGACCACTCACCTTCACCAATTCCCAATGAAATTTTGCTTGCAAGTGGTTGGCAAAGAACCCTCTTCATTTGTTTCCGGTTGACTGGGCGGGCTCGGAGCAAGCAAAGCTTTCCTTTGTTAAAGTCAACAAAATAATCCTTGTAACTTTATGTTAACTAGCGAGAGAAATGTTCAAAATGGACTAAAAGCGATAGAAAAAATGAAATGATGACCGCTCTATTACGAAATGCGCATTATCATTTTCACCCAGGCAACCATGCGGAAGTGTTTGGACCAGAAATTTTCCCTTCGGATATATATGAGGTCTCGGGAATCGGGTCAGATTTAGGAACAAAGCTGAGTTTTTTAATCGAATGAAAAGCGCCCCTGGTTTAATTAATAGCGCTGAAAACGTTAATAAACCAATTCAGCCATTTTCACAATATACCACAAGAAACTAGATCCCAAGAGGAGAATCTTTGTTGACATCATGGTATCCTTTTTTTTTTATTTTATACCATACGGGTTTGCACACACAAGGTATCATTTTATTTACAAATTCACTCCAAAAGGTAAAAGAACTTGCTAAACCCGGTTCACTAAACAATTTTAAGCCTTAAGTTTTCATAGCGAGCCGGTTATTAGCCAAAAAAACCTAATAAATTCTTGAGTGGCAAAAGCGTTAATGATTTCATACATTTTTTGTAAAAACTCGAATTTTCTAAGCATCATTGTTCAGAGATTATCTGGTATATCGCGTTCAACTTATGAGAGATACCTCATTATGTATTCAGGTACTTTATTCTTAGCTAAGGAATGAGAAAACCATACCCTTACTGTACCCTCGTGCCTTGGGAATTAGTCCTCCTCATTCCACACTATTTGTTTGCACCGGTCCCCACAATGTCAATATTAGAGAGTTTTACATTCAAGGAGGAGAACGAGTACGAGATTTGACTGCCCATTTTTAGCGAAAATACTTGGAAGATTTATAACCCGGACGATTAATCTTACTCTTTCTTAGCAGTGTAGGTTGCTCAGTTATTCTTATTACTGGTAGCTGAGCCTTTTTGCTGATGGAAAAATGCCAAAACTGCCACCGTGTTGTTGACTTGTTTTGACACGACGACATTCTCGCAAAACGTCGTACTGTACTGCAATGACGCCGCTATCACGTTTTTCCCGCCAAAATGAGGCTGGTTAGCGCGCGCTCACTGTTGTTCTATGAGAAGATCTCGTACTCGTAGTCGTTCTTGTCCTAGAATCTAAATCCCAAATACCGCGTCAAAGTGTTGGTTTACAGAAAAGAAAAAGCGAGCACTGGGAAGTTTATTACTGGTTCCGAAAAGTTGATTAAGTGTTAAAAGGTAAGACTAGTCTTCCTTGCATGTCGTCACATTCTCTCTTTACTTTTTCACTGATTTGACAAAAGGTCAACTTCAAAGGTCCCCACAATGCTGAGTTCGCTGTGTACAGTTGTGTGTGTGTTTTTTATTATTATTATTACTTATGTTGTTGAACTTTATAATGTTGGCGGTGATTCTCAAATAAATGCGAAAAACCGTAATTTATGACTAGCATCTTTTTCCAGCCGAAATTGCAAAAGGTTGAAAATCAAAGGTGTTCTTCAGTCATTTTTCACTTTGCTAGCTAGCAATAAGCTTAATATCGTCACTGTGGTTAAAAAAAGAGAGATATCGGGCCTAACGTCAGTTTTGCCAGTAAGTCCCCACAACGTGTAATCAAAGTGTAATCACCTGGTTCGCTATTTTGCACTGAAACCCGAATTCGGAAATTTTGGGTTAATAGCTACTGTCAACATAGTATCTCAAGTCCCCGTAATATTGGTTGCAGTGTAAAGTTAAGGTGTTTTGCTGGCTTTAAACGAAATCAGAAGGCTGGTAACTACATTTTATGATGGAAGAGCTTTTTCGATTAAATAAACCAGTTCACAATTATAATAAATGACTCTCTACAGAGTCTAAAACAGACTATTCTGTTGTTCTCGCCATTCGTTTAATTGTACAGCGATCATGACGTTACCAAACGAATTTCAGTTTACAACCAAACAAGAAGTTCGTTGTAAGAAACAACACAGCTTCGTTAAAATATGATTAAGTAAAAAAAAGGATGAAATCTGACGTATTTGGATGCCAATCTGGGTTATAGAATAATGAATGTAAAGCTTCAAGAGTCGTGTAATCTGTGCAAACTCAAATATGGCGGTTCATTCACGGCTGAAACTCTATTTGACAAGAATTGTTAAAAAATTCAGGAAAACCTTAAGAGAGCAATACCTTCAGTAATATTAATAGGCCTAAAGCCTAAAGCTAAAGCTTTCTCTGAACACGATACTGCAGTTTAAGACACGAAAGTTTGGTGAAAGCTTAAAGCTTACGCAAGGTGTGCGTTTGCGAGTTGTTGTTTCATCAAGATAGCGAGAAAGTGGCTCTATCAAGCTTTGTTGCCGTGGTTCGTTTGTGAAGAGTTTCAAATTAATAGCTGAAGGCAGATTTTGGTAAAATTTATTTGCCTTTTTCGTTGGCAGAAAGCCTTATTTTTCGCTGTGTCGATGTCCCCACAACGAATTTGCTCCGGTAATCCCTACGTGTCAAATGTAAAACCAACGGTAGTTAAGCGTTTATTACACAAAATTTAGTTTGCTGCTGTGTTAAATTTTTCCAGTTGCTTTAATCGATTCAGGCTAGCAATAGCCATTTTTGACTCAAATGCTTTCTTAGAAAGGACTGAAAACGCTCATAATTACCAAAATGACGTTCAAACTAAACTTTCGCGCGGTTTTCCACATAAAACAAACCACTCAGTGAAGTCAGTGTTGCTGTTATTTTCTTTTGCAAGCTTAAGAATTGGTTACAACATAACTGAATTTAAACCTTTTACAATGAAACAAAGAAATTTGTTTCGGAAAACAAGTAATCAAGGCTTCTCTTGACCAATAAAATATGGAACAAGGACCAAATCTGTTCTGAGTATTAAAGGAGGCAAATATGGCCGTCATGACGGCCCTCGACGCTTGAACAATGATTTGTCTGACAAAAACAACCCTTTGAAGGTGAATGACCAAACTCTAAGATTGTGGAAAGCTCTTCCTCGATGTACTTGTATCTAAAATGCAATTTTTGGAGGTTATTAACCATTAACAATAATTATTCAGCAACGAAGTGAGCTGCGTTGCGAGTTTTAATTAGGTTAGGCTTATTTTAGCCAGATCTGTTTTCTTGGGCTTCATGGTCGATTTAATTGCTCATCATATATGTTTCTTTAGACCTTGAAAATTTATTTCATTTTCAAAGCTGACCTGCTGATGTGCATTTTCTTTAAGAAAGTGTTATCTCTAAATGTCCCCACAACTCCATTTTGTGTAATATCTCTGCGACGTTCATTTTCTGGCATGAAACACGAAATCAGAGATTTTTTATCAAGAGTTCTGAAGTCCCCATAATGTTGGTTGCTGTGTAAAGACATAACACTTGCTTTTCACGAAAGCATAGTGGTGATGACTGATAGAAGAGCTTTTTCGTCTAAAGAAAGCTGTTAATAGCAACTGATGACTTTCGACGGAGTTATAGAACGAGTTGTTGTCGTCATTCTTGATCATTAATATTACGTTACCGAAAGTTGGTATGTGACTGAAAAACAAGAAGTTTGATCCAAAAGAAAACTAAGGTTTGTTAAAATGTGATTACATACGAAACAAGCACGAAATCAGACGGGTTTTGATACAATCTGGTTTGGAGAAATGAATTTAACCGCTGTGAAGGAGCAAATCAGTCTTTGAGCAACTGAGGACTATAAATGCATGTATGGCGGTAAATGCTTGTACGCCATTCGTTTGACATTAATTGTTGAGAAATTCAAACAACCTTAAATGAAGCTGATCTTCTAATTCAGACGAACGAGGAAAGCTCGTCCTCGATGTACTTCCTACACTGAATCGGATTCACAAAGGTTTATTTACAATTTAGTGAAGGTGTGAGCTGGGTTGCAAGTTCTTGCAGGTTCTTGTTATGTTAAACTTTACGGCGCCCGGTTTTTCTAAAGCCGATTAACCTAATCCAGGACAACGGCATTTGGGAGTAGAGAAATAAACTCCTTGGTTAATTTTTACTCTGGAATTAGCGTTAATCCGCTTTTGAACAACCGGGCTTTTTTTCTAGCCTGTCCCCACAAGGCACTTAGTGTAAT
Organism: Montipora foliosa; assembly: GCF_036669935.1. Lineage (NCBI taxonomy): Eukaryota > Metazoa > Cnidaria > Anthozoa > Scleractinia > Acroporidae > Montipora > Montipora foliosa. The sequence goes on along the minus strand of NC_090877.1, from coordinate 50,151,118 downwards.
CTCTGCGTTAATTTTCTTTTGATGAAACCTGAATTCTGAGATTTTAACTTTAGTGTCAAGTCCCCGTAATGCAGTTGAGTGCTGTGTTAAATGTATTTCCCGCAGCAACGAAACTGCACGAGAAAGTTCAGTGTACGATTTATTCACTATTCACTCATAACTTCCAAGTCTTGCCTCTAAAAGTTTAGCAGTTTCGGGAAGTTAATCAAATTAACTGTCCCAGTTATTCTCAAACTTCAACAAATGAAATAAGAAGTTTATCCTTTTAAGAACTTGTTTCAAGGCTTTACTACAGCATATAAGCAATGTTAGTTTACTAACCAACTATTATAAATGGTAAATGGTAGGGTAGACTTTCACATACCGGACAAAAGTGGCGGGAGACAAAGGACCATTGTTATTCCACAATTAGGCCTCGCTAATTAGGTGTTGTTAAGTTGGGGATGCAGGGATGGCGCAATGGTGAGTGCACCCGCCTCCCACCAATGTTGCCTGGGTTAGATTCCCAGACTCTGCGTCATATGTGGGTTGAGTTTGTTGGTTCTCTACTTTACATCGAGAAGTTTTCTCCACGTACTCTGGTTTGCCTTCTCCTCAAAAACCAACATTTGACTTGATTTGCGTTCATTGTTAATTTCAGTTTACAGCGTCCCCAATAGACCTCTTTAGCTTGTACATTTTGTTTACCCATTTCAGACCACGTGATGTTGTCAAGGGAATTTTCCTTTTGTTTTTTCATAAGTTATGCGTACATATTCACGTGCCTAGGACGACATTTGAAAGAAAGTTTTCCCTAGAGTAACATCACGTGGTCTGAAATGGGAAAACAAAATGTACAAGCTAAAGAGGTCTATTAGTTCTCCAGCTCTTGAACGACTTGACACTACTTTCCTTTTTTTTCGCTTTGTTCTTTTGTTTTGTGGACATTAGTTATTTTGGATACGGTATATGAAAGACCAGCCAAAATTTGTCACTATGTGGCCACCTCATCCTTTAATTTTAATTAAATTGAATCCATTCAAATAATTATCACATTTCACATGAATTATTGCAATCTCTTTGCTTGGATCTTGAGGTTGCTAAAATACCTAGGACAGGTGACCTTGCTTAATTTAAACTCGCTATCTTTTGGTGTACCTGTAGTTGCATCTGTAAACTTAAAGAACACTAGTTGGTTCCTTTTATTTATAAACCTTGTAAAGAATACATCTTATAGTATGTTGCTTGTTTGTTCTTTATCAGTTCATGTGAAGAAAGGAGTTGCCAGTAATTGCTTTGGTTGCTGTGGAACCATCCCCTGAATGAGCTAATTTTATTTTTATGACCTGGGTTCTTAAGAGTTTCTCTGTTGGTTATAAGAAAAATAGAAAACCTAAATCAACCATGGGTGGAGAGATTTGTGAGCTGATTTATAATGACCAACTTACTGAATGTTACTTGTATTTATTTTCGATTGGCCATGGTGGTGCCCCACGCTTGAGCAGTGGACTTTGGTGAGGGCTACAATGTATGTACCAGAGGTCACAATCCTGTCAATATATTTTTGCAAAACTGTGAAAAGCATAAGGGATCCAGTTTTGGTCAAAAGCATCTATCAATTCTTTGATAAAGAAACTGTACAAAAGCAGTTTGCCCTAAGTGGCTGACAAATCATAACAAAAATGTTATAAGACTCAAGAAAAAAGTTGTGATGGAAGCAAAGTGACCTATTACTCTCTCTTTCTTTTTTTTGTTGGGAACCAAGATCATTAAAAAATGATGAGAAGGCATAATTTAACCCATGGATGCTTAAAGTACCCATTGACAAGTAAAATCTTACCATAAGTCTCATTCTTTGGAATCAATGGGCTAAAAGTTATTACAAGGCTCATAACATGTGTAATCCTGCCATTTTGTCATGTTATTTTGCACAAGATGGGCCTTCACTGAAATCATTTTTTTTAATAAATCATCTTTGTCTTCATATGAGACCAGCATAACATTACAGTGTATATGGATCCTCATCAAAGTTGTCAACCAGAAATAACAGTGATCAAAGATCCTAGGAATACCAAGTTGCAAACAATGCTCTAATTGACTTGAATAAGGGAGAAAAATCAAGAAGAATAGGAAGGGATCTCTAAAAATAAATGCATGTATATATGTAAAACAAGAAACAAGGTTAGGATTTCCAGCTTCTGTAAAATAATATTCCAGCGTATCAAATGTTTGTTGGAGACTACAAAAAATCCCTTGTAGTTTTCAAGGTAAAAATAAACAAAGTCATTAACAATTATTAGCTAACAAATATACAGATTTCAACGAAAATTAATATTTTATTGCATGTACAAGTACTTTCACCCCACAGCTCTTTGTTTTTGTGATTCTCCATGACACAAGGTCCTCTGCTACAACAGCCTTCTTCACTTGCTTTCTTGTAAAATCACTATTTTAATGTTCTTCTCTTGTCTTTTAGTTCTCCAAATACCACTCTGCCTTCTTTCTAAGGTGAGCAAATTTTTTAATGCAAAATTACTATGCGATGGGATAATGACAGCAGACTGAATGCTTTGCTCATTTCCCACTCCAGGAGGCAAAGGTGATGATTTCCATCATATTCCCAGCCTACTGGGGATGATTCACACTGACTTGTGCATTAGACATAGGAATTAAGGTGACTGCACAGTTTTTAAGCACGTATACATTGTACTTCCATTGCTGACATATTTGTGCAGCTTTTGCCTGGAAGCTCAAACTTGGTCACTAATGAGTACCACCACAAAGATTTTTGACAGTTAATGTGTTCTGCAAGCTGTTACCATGGTAATGCATCTATATTGAAAGAAGGCCTAGAGGATGCTTCTACTTAATAATTATTTGCCAAAGGCGAGGTAAATATCCATGAAGAAAAACCGAGACAAAGTCAAGATTTTTATTCACCGAGCCTGATATGAATAATTGTTTTAGTATAATTATATATTACACTGTAGGTGATTACTTGAAAACTACCGGTATACATTTTCTTTAAAAGTCTTAATTTCTTTGTCTGTCACCTTGACAAAAGGGCTTAGGTGATTATCGTGTAATAATCACCTCAAGGGCAACCAATCAACACAAAGAATTTTCAATAATCACCTGGGTAAGAATATTATACACTGTACTTATCCTTATTATGCAAAATTCACTCATACATTTTGGCAGCATTTGCTTCCTAAAGTTGGCTCCAACCAATTTCACCACTTTAAAAAGACCTTCTTATTAGAAGTTTTAAAATTAATCGAGTGTCATAAAACCAAAACCAAAGTAATTACTGTGGCCAATCAAAAAGGACAGAGGCAATCCAGTAAACCAATCAAAACTTGAAGTAATTACACGTAGCCGGCACAAAGTGCAGGAAAATGTGCATGCGCCAGCCCCGAATGGTTGAAAGTGGCGTGAGAACTTGAACCAATCACTGCGTGAAGTAATGCAATTAAGCAAACCAATTCACTAAATACTTTCAAGACTCAATTGAAAACTGCCCTATCACGCGTAACAGCAATGCTATGGTACCATGTGAAACACCAATTATTTTGCACCACGCATCTCATACTGCGCATAACATTGCGACTTCATAGATGGCGGCAAAGCCGCTTTTGCTGTTCAAGAGCTTTTACGTGCAATCATGATAACTCTTCTCGGTTAGAGACGGTACCTATTAATTCAAAGGTATTTTTGCACGGTTTCCTGAATATGCGGGAAAACCAGATCTTAACAAGTGTTATTGAAATCCAAAAAGAAAATTGGGGGTAACCACGCATTTTTCGAAGATAATTAATCAACAACATTTGTAAAAAGCTCAAAAATACAAAGCAATGTATGGCTTTCTTTGCCAAATTGAAATTTCATTATCTCTGAAAAATACATGGTTACCCCCAATTTTCTTTTTGGATACCAAGAGCACTTATTTAGTTCTCCTTTCTCTGCCTAGTTTTGAACCGCCGAAAAATATCACTGTATTAAGAAGCACCGCCAATAGGAAATCCGAGTATTTCGAGATGCGCAGAATGTATGCGCAATAACAATAGTAGGCACCGTCCTTAAGAAGGTGTTGTTTTGGAACTCGCCCCAGTCCTCTCACAGAAATTGATCACTTTGCCATCCACTCATTATCGTGTTGCAAAGAAACGAGTATCATGTGACCCCCATCTTAAACGGTTTTATTCACTCGTAATAGGTACACGAAAGACGTCTTTTAAGGAGAAAAAAAGTTGGGTAGTAGAAGTTGTAGTATTTACCTATACCAATACTGCATTTGGTGATGACTGTAGCATCCAATTTGCTTACATTTCTTTGAAAGATTGAGCAATTTGAAATCACTTTCTTAAAGATTATAGCCCAGACAAACTAGCAGTTTGTATTCAGTAGCTTTTGCTATATAACAACAATTTTTCCGGTTGATCTAGTTTCGAACGCTTCTCGGAAAATTTGGTAAAAAACACTTAGAACAAAGGGCATGCAGCGCGAAAACAAGCATGGTGACCCCATCTTTTTATTGCATTTTTTAAATGCCCTGTGTATGAATATCAATTGTGCCAAGTTTGAAAAAAAATCTGGATAGTATGTCATTTTCATGGGAATTACCTTAACAAAATGTGCCCACTATTCTGATGCATAGGTCACAATTGGCAACATGAATGCTCTCCAAATCACCCTACAGGTATATTTCTAGGCTTTTGTAAGTTATATGCTTTTACTTTGCCACTAAAATGCTCAATTTTAATGCTCCTTCCCCACTTAAATGCTTGGTCTCCCCCTAAACAGTTACTACAATGAACACTAACTAAAATGCTCACTTCGTGCACACTATACATAGGCTGATAAGGCAGGAGTGTCGGTGAATGTTTTTAATTTGAATATTAACACAACTGTAGTTAGCGTCACAAAAACGTACAACACAAGTGATTAGTACGGCAAGTTAACAATATATGATATTTGAAATGTAAGTGACGGAAAGTTATTCTTTGTTGTAACAGTAGTTATTGCTGTTTTAGGAGTAAAGTCATTAAAGATTTAAAGATTGCAACATAGGTGATGTTTCAATGTAATCTTCTAAGGATTGTTCTCGTCGGTTTTGTCGTAAAACTGTCATTTTCTCTGAGAAAATATTTTTCTGCCTACATCTATCTTGGGGACTTAAAGGGTGACGTTTAAATCCTAAATTGAACTTTTTGAAGAAAACTAAGCCATCAAGTCAAATATTATTTGCTTAAAGTTAAAGCATACCTTTTAAGATGAGTTGTTGTGAGCATTTCTTGGGTTTGGATCAGCATGATTATTTCAAAGATTAAAAGACAACGAAAATCTCTGCGACACAGCCATTACCGGTGGTCTACCGGAGGCAAAAACCAACAGACTGCTGACCATAAGGGACATTAATGGCTCACTCGTCTCAAATCTTGTAGCCTCTGTCCACGGTCTCTCTTCTCTGCCCCCTCAGTCGATGGACGCAGACAAGAAAGAAATTGGGAACGAGGTTGCTCTAATATGATGAAGGTGGAGTGGCTCTTTTTCCATCGTTCGTTTATTTCATTCATTGCGGATTCATAGAATTTTAATTCTGTAGCATAGTCGCGGTAGGAATGTTCTGGGGTAATCCACAAATTGTGGAAAAAATCAACGCATTCAGTACCCTGTTTTGATGAACTCGTAATTCAAAAGCACCATGAAACAAGACCAGTATCATTCAGCATATGGGCTCCAAACTTAAGCCAGTGGTGGCTGAGTTTCTTTAAGAGAGAATTTTTTAGTATAATGTTTTGCGTTAGTTGGTACCGTTTTATGCTTTGTTCGTTTTATGTCTTTATGCAAGTTTAAAACACGGGTCACATTCCACAGGCCACTCGTTACAGATCATTGTTTTACCCAAAGCAATTCAAAACCTTCAACTTGGCTAACTTAGGCCTAAACATTGTTTATAGGCCTAATGAGGTCTAATGAGGCCCAAGTTTCGAATTAGTAATGGTTTTGTAAAAGTGAGCCGTGAAAAGTGGCCTGCACTTTAAATCTGTCGGAAGAACAGCCCACAGTGTTTTTTAAAGGCACTAGATGAAATAGAAAGTCAAATACACATAAGACGCTCTTTTTCTTTCGTCGATTCACTTATATTCCAGTAACTTCCATTATAGTAAACACTTAAATTTTTTCCTTGAGTGGAAGTTCATAAGAACCTGAAAATTCTTTATTGACTCTGAGCCTTTGAGGCTTCAATTTCCACGAGTACTGAAGAATTCTAACGCATCCAGTATGGCAGTTAGGATAGGGATTCATATGCTGTTTGCAGCTGTTTATCGGTCATTCCTATAGAATTCCAAGCTTCTTAAGTCTTGCCTTTTTTGCATATGTGGAAAATTCCCAAAAAGAACTGGGAATTCATTTCACAGGGATTGAATTGCACTGGTGGTTTTCACAATTTATATTAAAGAAAGAATGTTTTATTTCAGATGACTGGAACCAGGTGCAACTCCTGAAAGCGACTTAGGAACGACATTATGGTATCGCATAAAACACCAGTTGGAGCTGAAGAAGATAATGTCCCAGATCTCTGGAAACGAGCAAAATCACTCAGTCTACAGATACGAATCTCTCTCTACTGTGACAAATTATGTCTACCAATTTCTTTGCTCAGCATTCATAGGAAAGCTTCTTGGATATCAGATGTCATATCATCAGTTACCCTCTCCAAGACAGTGGGTTTGTCAAGCCAGTGTCAGAGGGCTTCACAAAAGGACTCTATTCAAAGGATCTACTTGTAACCAGGAGGAATAAATGAAAGGTGGCAATGGACAAATGCCTCGCTGTTGGAGCTATACTTAGTGACTTCCAGAAGGCCTTTGATACTGTTTAATTCTTAAAACTCTACTAGCTAAGCTATATGCGAGCAGAGGAAGTTGCTATGTATCTTTATGTAAGAGAATAAAAATGACATGAAATGAATAAAACTTATCGCAATAATTGATATTCCAGACTCCCTCCATCAGTGGTTTATATTGAATAAATTATTTAACCGACAGACAACAATATACAGAGATAAACATCCCAATATCTGACTTCCTACTCAGTTCAAGGCGGCATGATGACTTTCCTGACTGTGCATGGAATGTTTCTTTATATGTTCGCAGATGAAATCACAGTTTACACTACTGGTTCAAATGTTGACAGAGCTAGTGCTTTCTAAATGACTTGATGACACATATGTTCAAGTTGAGCTCTATAAACTAATTATCCACCCTTCAAAGACTGAAGTCAGGATATTGAAAAGACAGAACTTTGTAGGCCCAATGCAAACCCTATATTTTAGCTCCAGATGTATAAATTTGTTAATACCACAATACGTCTGGCTGTCACTACTGGCAACGATTTCTGTTGGCATGCTCATGTAGATGTAATTTAAAGCTTCATTTTCTAAAAGGTGGGTGCCCTCAGGCGAACGTCATATCGACCAAAGTCGGTCTTGGAAAAAATCTCTTTTGAAACCATTCTAGCTGGTGTCACTTATCAGTGCAATATGCACTATCAGCCTGGGGGAATTGCTCTCAGTACGTGCTGCAAAGTCTAGACCATATTCATGCTTGTGCATGCTGTATAATTTTTCATCTCCCGGATAAACTAGATGTTGACAGGTTATGCCTTTCTAGTTTTAATTGGCTTCCTATCTACTATCTATATAAAAGACTTAAGACGGAATCCACCAGAAGTTCGAGTAACAAATGGACAAAACCCTAGTACCAAGATTATATAATCGTATTGCAAACTTCTGTAAGACTGTTTTAAATATGTTCTCAAAAATAATCATTTCTAGCAACACCAAACGTCAAAAACAACTGTTGAACTTCGTAAGAAACACTTGAAAGTACTGGTGAAATGAAACTGATGATGAACTTTTACCTGTTTTTGCACAATTGCTCTGAACTTTGAAATTCAATTTCTCTCGTTCCAATGGGAAATTGTTTTCGGTGTTACTTCAGCAATTATTTATATCTTTAGCTCAAAGAAAATGTAAAAAGGACTATAAAATACTTAACATTATTCTGGTACCAGATTTTTGTCTACTATAAACTGAAATTGCTCGATTTTCTATCGGATTTCGTCTTAAATATTTTATGGAAAGTGTTTAAGGTCTATACAGGATCTCCCCCTGGTCAGATGTTAGAGTTATTTTCAAAATCAAGTAAAACACTGACAAGATTTAGAAAGTATTAAGTTAAGTTTTGAAATCATGGCAGGTATAAGCGCCAATTTAGCAGTAACAAAAGGAATGGTATTAGACCCCTTTGCTTTGCGATACCGGTGCACTGTTCATAACTACGATGATCTCAAAACCTAACTTGCTTCATTTCCGCAGTCCGAATGTGTGTCTTCAATACATTATTCCTTCACCATATCATCGACGGGTTAAGTTACATACTCCCAAAAAAACTACCGAAACTGCTCAAAACGCTTGGAAATGACTCCTTTGTCACAAAATTGCATTCGGAAGGCTAAAAAGAAGCTAAAAGAACGTTGTTCGCAAGTTTCTCATCTCAGTGCGATTTTGACTTAATGAGGAACTTTACTGCGTTTTTTTCTTAAAAACTGCCCAAAACGCTTCCAAATGATTGTTTGCACACAAAGTTTAGTCTTAAGGCTCAAAGCAGGTGTTTTTCACTAGTTTCCTATCTTAGTTTGATTTATACGGAAAGAGGAATTTTCGTGGTTTTTGCTAAAAAACTACTCAGACCCTGTTAAATGGCACATTCTAAAAAAAGTGGAGTTTTCAGGTTGAAACGAAGATTTTTTACAAGTTTCCACTCTCAATACGATTTTTACCAATTAACAAAGTTTTTCAGTATTTGACCTCAAAACACTTCCAAACACCAAGTGGCAATTTTCCCAAAAAGAAATGTGTTTTCAGGATCAAACGGTCGTACTTTACAAGTTTCCCATGTCATTGCTATTTTGACCAAGCGAGAAAGTTTCTCCTCCAAAAGTACTCAATTTTCTTCCAAACGGCCGTTTAAAAATAATTTGCGTTTTGACACTGTGAAACAAAATTTTTTGGCAACTTTATATAGTTTACAGTTCAACTTCAGGATTTATATACAGCACATATCACAGAGTCTCGTGGCAGTTTACAATACTTTCTTTAGTGAGTGAGATCGGACATTATCTTGTGAAAGCGCCGCGCCTCCAGCAGCCACCATGAGTCCATGTTTGATCTCACCCACCTACCCAACCCAAGCGTGTATGTGGAAGGAGGACGGACCACAATAGCGGGGGTCTCTCCCCTACTCTACAAGAACAGTGTGGGGGCTCTCTGACGTTTCACAGTGGTCAGTGCTAGTTTGACTGAACGAGAAACGTCTTGCCAAGGTTTATGGAAGAGGACTTCTCAAAATTCTGCAAAATGACAGTTTTTAGAAAAATTTTGGTTTTGAGAGTAAAACTAGTGGTTTACGCAAGTTTCCAACTTCACTGCATTTTTTTCTTAGGTTCTACCTCTAAAACAGCTTAAAACGCTTTCAAATGACTGTTGCGTTTTGAAACTTAAGTGAACATTTTGGATTATTTTCTCCATCTTATTTTAATGTCGACCAAATGATGTATTTTAGCTCAAATACTACTCGGACCCTGTTAAATGGCAGTTTCTACAAACAGTGGAGTTTTCAGGTTAAAAAACGAAGATTTTTAAAAAAAAAATTGCATCTCAGTACGATTTCTACGAAATAACGAACTTTTTGAAGATTTTACTTCAAATCTCATCATCCAAACACCAAATGACAGTTTTCACAAACGGTTGCGTTTTCAGGCTCAAACGGTCGTTTTTGACAAGTTTTCCATGTCATTGCTATTTTGACCTAATGAGGAAGTTTTCCTCCAGAAGTACTCAAACCTCTTCCAAATGACAGTTCTCACAAAAAAAAAAGTGTTTTCACGCTGAAACAAAACTTTCTCACAATTTATATAGTTTATTTTAAGTTCCCCATCTCAGTGTGATTGTTACCGAAAGAGGAAGTCTTTTTGACAAAAAGTTACGTATTGAGAGGGTCGTGAAGGGGGGTCCTAATCCCATTTCCCACCAAATTGTTTTTTTCAAATCCCAGCTCAAGTTCCCACAATCCCAGCCTGTGTTGCTCAAATTGAAATCCCATTCCCATTTTTCTATTGTTTTTGTTTCATGAATCCCAGTCCCAGTGCACAAAATCTCATTTTCCAGCCTCTAAAAAAGGCAAATCCCAGCTCCCATTTTACCCCTTCACGACCCTCTATTGAGGCTCAAAGAAACAGTCTTGACAAGTTCCTCTTCTTATTGCAATTTTGACAGAATAACAATCGTTTTGAGGTTGTGTCGCCAAAAAAGTTGTCAAATGGCAATTTTTACAATAAGGTAGGTTTTTAGGCTAAAAGGCGCCGGCACTGTTTACAAATTCCCAACTAGGTACGATTCCGAAGGAATAAGAAAGCTTTTGGCGTTTTCGGTCCGAAAGTCCTCACGAAAAGTGACTTTTGACAATAAAGCGGACGTTTTTGAGAAGTATCAATGTTAGTGGCATTTTTACCAAGTGAGGACCTTTTACAGGCTTTAAATCCAAAAATCCTAAAAATCCTTCCAAAAAGCAGTCTTCAGAAAAAAGTCACTGAGGCTCAAACGGAGAGTTTTCATAGGTTTTGCAACTTGGTTTGATTTCGACCAAATGAGGAATTTTCGAGCTTTCTGCTCAAAATACTCAGACCTTGTTAAATGGCAGTATTAACAAATGTAAAGTCGAGTTTTCAGGTTCAAACGAAGCACTGTTTTTCGAGTTTCCCATCTCTTGTGTTATTTCTACCCAAAGAGGAAGTACTTTTCACAAAACATTGCGTATTGAGGCTGCAAGTAACGTTTTTGACAAGTTGCTTTTCTTATTGCAATTTTGACTCAATATCGATCTTTTTGGGGTTTGCTTGCCAAGACAGCTAAAAACGCTGGCAAATGGCAATTTTTACAATAAGGTGAGCCTTTAAGCTCAAGAGAGCGCTATTTACAAATTTCCCCACCACGAACAATTTCGAAGGAATAAGAAAGCTTTTGAGGCTTTTGCTCCAAAAGTCCTAAAATTGCTCCCAAATGTCAATTTTCCCAAAAAGTGAGTCTTGACGATGAAACGGACAAGTTTGCCTTGTCAGTGCAATTTTGGTCGAATGAGGTTTTCTTGCCAAGACAGCTAAAAACGTTGGCAAAGGGCAATTTTTACAATAAGGTTGGATTTTGGGAGAAAGCTGTTTACAAATTTCCCAAACCCGAGCAGCTTTGAAGGAATAAGACAGCTTTTGAGGCTTTTGCTCTAAAAGTCTTAAAATTACTCCCAAATGTCAATTTTCACAAAAAATGAGGTTTGACGATGAAACGGACGTTTCTAACAAGTATCTAATGTCCGCGGCATTTTTACCGAGTGACGACCTTTTGGAGACTCTTACTTAAAAGCTCCTGAAAACGCTTCCAAAAAGCAGTTATGAGAAAAAAGTTACCTTTTGAGGCTAAATCGATCGTTTTCGACAGGATTACCATGTCAGTGTAATTTCGACCGATTAAGGAAGGTATTCTTCCAAAATCACTCCAACCTCCTCCAAATGGCTGTTCTCACAAAAGATTACGTTTTGACGCTGAAACAAACGTTTTTGACAAGTTTCCGTTCTCTTTTCATTATTGGGTGGACGAGAAACGTTTTGCCGAGGTTTTCGGCCGAAGACTACTCAAAATGCTGCAAAATGGCAGTTTTAATTTCACAAAGAGTTGCATTTTGAGGCTGGACATAACGTCTTTTACAAGTTTGCCATGTCAGTGCAATTTTTGTCGAATGCATGTTGGCTTTCCAAGACAGCTAAAAACGTTGGCAAATGGCAATTTTTACAATAAGGTTGGATTTTGGGAGAGAGCTGTTTACAAATTTCCCAACCCCGAGCAGTTTTGAAGGAATAAGATAGCTTTTGAGGCTTTTGCTCCAAAAGTCCTAAAATTGCTCCCAAATGTCAATTTTCACAAAAAGTGAGTTTTGACGATGAAACGGACGTTTCTCACAAGTATCTGATGTCCGTGGCATTTTTACTGAGTGAAGACCTTTTGGAAGACTTTTCCTCCAAAACGTCTGAAAATGCTTCCAAAAGGCAGTTTTGAGAAAAAAGTTACGTTTTGAGGCTAATCGATCGTTTTCGACAGGATTACCATGTCAGTGCAATTTTGACCGATTGAAAAAGGTGTACTTCCAAAATCACTCCAACCTCCTCCAAATGGCAGTGCTCACAAAAAAATTGCGATTTGACGCTGAAACAAACGTTTTTGACAAATTTCCCTTCTCTTTTCATTATTGGATGCACGAGAAACGTTTTGCCGAGGTTTTTGGTCGAAGACTGCTCAAAATGCTGCAAAATGGAAGTTTTAATTTCACAAGCAGTTGTATTTTGAGGCTGAACATAACGTCTTTTACAAGTTTGCCATGTCAGTGCAAGTTTTTTCGAAGGAGGAACCTTTTTGAGGTTTTGTCTCCAACAATTCTCAAAACGCAGCCAACGAGAAAAATTTGTGTTTTGAGGGTAAAAGGAAGGTTCTCGACATGTTTTCCACCTCACCTCATTTTAACACAATGAGGTCCTTTGTTAGGCGTTTGCTCCAAAACTGCTCAAAAGGCTTCTAAGTGACTGTTTTCCAAGAAAGGTGCGTTCTGAGGCTCAAGCTGACGTTTTTCATAGCTTTCGCAACTTGGTTTGATTTGGACCAAATGAGGAATTTTCGAGGTTTTTCCTCAAAATATACTCAGAACTTGTTAAATGGCAGTTTCCACAAATGTAAAGTCGAGTTGTCAGGTTCGAACGAAGGTTTGTATTCGAGTTTCCCATCTCTTGTGTTATTTCTACCCAAAGAGAAAGTTTTTTAGACAAAACGTTGTGTATTTAGGCTGCAAGTACCATTTTTGACAAGTTGCTCTTCTCATTGAAAGTTTGACTCAATACCGATCTTTTTGGCGTTTTCTTGCCAAGACAGCTAAAAATGTTGGCAAAATGGCAAATAGCAATTTTTATAATAAGGTGGGCTTTTAGGCTCAAGAGTGTGCTGTTTCCAAATTTCCCAACCCAGAGCAATTTCGAAGGAATAAGAAAGCTTTTGAGGCTTTTGCTCCAAATGTCCTAAAATTTCTCCCAAATGTCAATTTTCACAAAAAGTGAGTTTTGACGATGAAACGGACGTTTCTCACAAGTATCTAATGTCCGTGGCACTTTTACTGAGTGACGACCTCTTGAAGACTCTTACCTGAAAGCTCCTGAAAACGCTTCCAAAAAGCAGTTTTGAGACAAAAGTTACCTTTTGAGGCTAAATCGATCGTTTTCGACAAGATTATCATGTCAGTGCAATTTCGACCGATTGAAGAAGGTATTCTTCCAAAATCACTCCAACCTCCTCGAAATGGCAGTTCTCACAAAAAAATTGCGTGTTGACGCAAGTTTCCCTTCTCTTTTCATAATTTCATGAACAAGAAACGTTTTGCCGAGGTTTTCGGTCGAAGACTGCTCAAAATGTTGCAAAGTTGCAGTTTTTACAAAGAGTTGTATTTTGAGGCTGAACATAACGTATTTTACAAGTCTGCCATGTAAGTGCAATTTTTGTGGAATCAGGAACCTTTTTGAGGTTTTGTCTCCAACAATTCTCAAAACGCCGCCGATGAGAAAAATTTGTTTTGTGGGTGAAAGGATCGGTTTCGACAAATTTTCCACCTCACCTCATTTTAACGTAATGGGGTCTTTGGTTAGGCTTTTGCTCCAAAACTGCTCAAAAGGCTTTCAAATGACTTTTCGCACAGAAATGTGCGTTTTGAGGCTCAAACGGACGTTTTTCATAGCCTTGGCAACTTGGTTTGATTTCGGCCAAATGAGGAATTTTCGAGGTTTTTCCTCAAAACCTACTCAGACCTTGCTAAATGGCAGTTTCCACAAATGTAAAGTCGAGTTTTCAGGTTTAAACGAAGGATAGTTTTACAAATTTTCCATTTCAGTGTTACTTCTACCCAAAGAGGAAGGTTTTTTTGAAAAAAGTTGCGTATTTAGGCTGCAAGTACCATTTTTGACAAGTTGCTCTTCTCATTGAAATTTTGACTGAATAAGGATCTCTTTTTGAGGTTTTCTTGCGAAGACAGCTCAAGACGTTGGCAAATGACAATTTTTACAATGATGAGGCATTTTAGGCTCAAGAGATCGCTGTTTACAAATTTCTTAACTCTGAGCAATTTCGAAGGAATAAGAAGCTTTTTAAATCTTTTGTCCTTTGGCCATTTCAATTTCAACAGGAAAAGAAACAAACAGTGGTTACAAACATTTTCATTTTATACTTGACGTTTCGTATGTTGCAGCATACATCATCAGAAGTGACGGTTTTAAAACGTTACACTGAATTTAAAAAAACTAGAGCGAGGAACGGGTGACAGTTAATAACAAAAATCGTAACTTCCGGTAGTCGATTCTTCCGGAAGAAATTAATAAATTTACAATGGAACTTGAAGAAAACCAGGAGATTCCATTTTTAGATGTCCCCATTAAGCGCAATCTCAACAATTTCACAACAACAGTACATCGCAAAACAACTTTCACTGGCCTCTACACCAAGTGGGACTCTTTCACTC
>NC_090877.1:50131115-50136373 GCF_036669935.1 Montipora foliosa | reverse complement strand
TTTTTCTTTAATTTTTCAGTTCGAACAATTTGCGTTCAATCTTGGTGACAGTTTTAAATATTAATTCGTCTCGAATTCCAATTTATTTGGCTCGAGTTTCCTCAAATGGCTAACGTTTAAGTTAACTGTATAATGAGTACAAGGGCGACTATTTAGATTTTTCCCACTGTTTTAACTAAGTACGTCGAACAACAACGACAATTGCTACAACTCCGAACTAACAAGATCCTTTTACGACCTTAATCAAGAACATCCCCTTGTGCGAGCCCACACACACAAATAAACGATGGAATGTATCACGCTCTCGTTAACAAGCACAAATACTATTCTGACTACACTAACACGAACTATAATGTAAATAGTTTATATCAGGGCACGTCAGTCAGTCTGTGAACAATGACCTCCATTTACCTAATTGGTTACAAACTGGACATCAATAACACCGCCCGTAAAATAGACCAAATATACTGCATTAATGTAGGAATAACTTAACACAACAGTACCGTGCCGGATACGAAAACCACTGAAAACCACCCTTTAGAAGTGGCCAAAAATATGTGGAAACGTATTCCTCATCCAAGGCAATGGCACCATACCCCTAGGAAAGGGTACTATTTTACTATACACAATAAAAATAGTCAGACAGCGCAGTTCAACAGTTAAGCATAAAGTTAAGTATCATCGACTGAGCCAACGTAGAATGAATAAAACTTCCCGTCAAACTCCTAAATATCCCGAACGCTATCCCTAACCACTTACGATCCTCTACTGCTTGCGCGAGAAGATTCCTTTCTGACTGTTTCGTGTGAAATTGTAACTACGTCACAGTTCAATTAATGAACGAAATTACTTTCCTAATTGTGATACACTTCAAGCAAGACACCATGTTTGGTAACTATTCTGGTTTGTTATACTTATCTTTTACTGTAATTATTTTTCTGATACGCTGTACTATGTGTAACTTATAGATTTTCGAACAACGCTCAACGAGAATAAACAGCAGTTTTGAAACTCATGGTTTTGTGATGCTTAATCACACAAAACATTCGAAATCAAATGAATCACCAGTGGTCTGAAGAACAAAGGAAAGTACGGACTTCCTGTGCAACGTCCGCGCTTTACCAGAAAACGGAACGGGGATTCGGCAAAGCCATCAATGAACAATAAAGGTATTGATTGTTCGTCAAGGCAACCTTCGCCGAGCTTCGGCGCTGCCATGAGTACGGTAGAGGGTAGCATGATTTATATACCTTATTTCCTCACGGAAGAAAGAAGTCGGACAACAATGTAACCCTGGCTAAACGAGCTACAAGAATTATACCGTGAAGCAGCAGCAATACCGCTTAATACATTGAAGAGCACCGCCAAACAGAAAAAACGATTGAAGGCCTGAGTCGACCGGAAACAATGCGCGCGGAACAAGAGAAATTTCATCGATTGTTAGAAGCAAATGAACGCGAAAAAGAACTCACTTGAAGCAGTCTTTGAAAAACCCAATGGAACACGGCGCTTAGCTTAATCGAATCAATAGACAAAGGTCCAGCAAATCGGCAGCCTCTACGAAAGGCTGAAAAGGAACTTGATGTTGCACTAGCTTAATTGTGACGAATATACCTTATAATGGTGCTCGAGCTACTTAACAAGAACACATAGTAGCAAGAAATCGAATGGATTCTAAACATTCACGCGCGCTAACACTAGTGTAAGCGCAAAGGCCGAAACACTTATCGACGCACGAAAGAAAAAGCGAAAGCACACAGAAGCAGACCTACTGCAACTAGAAAAGTACAAAAAATGCCGCAATTCACAAGCTCATACGCGAATATCCAAGATTTTAAACCGATTTCAACACGCAAGTCCTGCCAGTAATAAGCGAAGAAAATGCATCCTACATACGTTCGATCGTGTGGCCTATACAAAGACGCGTCCCCCCTGAGTCGGCGGCGCGGTAAATAGTACCCTGAGATAACCTTGAATTAATATGGAACGTCTGGACTAAGTGTTTCGGAGACCCAGCTAAATTAGTTGAATGTCATAATGAACTCGATCCAGGCAACAATGGTAATTACGGAGGGCCAAAGCAAAAACTGCTAGACTTTATCACATTATTGAAAACGGCTACAGAGACCTTCCGAGGTCTCGGGTTGGAAAAAGAAATAACTACAACAATCTCCGGGCTCATGATAGAAAATAAAATTACCAGCTGACCTGAAACGAGAGATGGTCTAGACTCGTAAGTTGTGCTTGATGGCAATATTTGACAAGACCGACAAGTTCCCTATCCTCTTGCGATTTTTCTTTGGACAAAAAATCATCGATCGAGTACTAAAACTCCGAATTACGAACGACGAACGAATACAGAGGCGAAAGGAATCCGCTCACTACGTGCAAAGAGAGGAAGAAATGAATGCGCAGACCCAAAGTGCAAGACGCAGAATGTCTCCTGCACGACGCTGCCGACCACCTGGACAAGCGAATGCAAACTTTACCTCTCAAAATCAGTAAAGGAAAAGATGAATGATCCTAACGGAAACGGTGCTTGCTGGTCGTGTCTAAGACGCGGTCAAAGAATCCAGGATTGTAAGTCTAAACAGGGCGTGTCGGCGTAAACGACTGCGAGATAGAAGAACATCATAAATCGCTAACATGAAGAAGTGTCAACAAAGACGCACTTGGCCAACGTGTGTAATCAAAATATCAAACCGATGCTACATACAGAGTTATCAGAAGATACCAGACTAAGAAAGATGGGCCAATGTCTTATGGGATAATCCGGTGCCCTCACTCAGCTTTTCAAATAACATCACAGAACAAGAAAAAAGCAAAGTCAGAAAAAGTTTGAAGGAGTACTAAAGGCAACAGAGTTTTATCCAACCCCCGTGGTTAAAGTCGGAGGAATGAAAGGAAAGACTCCCACATCGCACAAAAATACACACCATTTCCGTTGAATCGATAAAGAAGGACACACACAAGGTGATACACCTATGAAGTGATAAGACGGGCATACGATAAAAATAACAGCCGTATATTCCCACCCATTGGATCAAAACGGGACACGTTTCACACAAACATGATTCCAAAAAAAAAAAAAAAGAAATGTTACCGAATAGCAGGCATCGACATACCTGTCGGATGAAAGATATTGACGTGATATACATCTAACTCGTGGGTATTGCAATTGACGCCAAAACTAATTCATCCACAAAGAGAGCAAAAAAGCGGTAGAACATCATACTTTCTGCTGTTTGAAAAGACACAAGACGCTTCGGAAGAGTGCATAAGCAGGCACACCAATCCAAAGGATTGAAAGGAAAGAACGACACAAAGCATACACGAGCTCAACAAACAACATACAGAGACAAGTAAAACTCACATAAGAGAAGTCCTCACCTAAGACGTGAGAAGACACTTTATTACAATAAAACTTTAGAAAACACTGGGAATATAATGCAAACACGCAGATGTGGAGGGATGCAAATAGCGGACGATGTCCGCTAGATGGACCCAGCAAAAAATTTAACAAACCCTAAAAGAACGAAAGGGAACTTAGCCCTTAATAGAGAGAAGAACCTAAAATATTATGACGAGAAAGCCGAGAGAATCGATAGCGTCAGTATGCCAAAATGGTTGAAATGATCCAAGTGAAACTTCCGGATGAACACGAAAGCAGCAAAATATGGAAAATTAATATTCTACTGGAAAAAAGACTATCAAGAAACAACAACCGATCACGCTAAGGTCTACCAGCAACAGATAGACGACATGTTTAAAAAAAACCCGTGTATAAAGTGATTCGCGCGTAAAACTAGACGGAAGACGAATTGGGAAATGAGAGTCAGTAAAGAGCCCCATACAACTACATCTCGCAAACCACCGCGTCTTTCAAAAAACACACTGAATATCAAAAACCACATACACATCCGGTTAAGGAATAGTCAAACTTCAAAAAATTAGCCAAGTTGCCAAAATTATATGGAAGCCAATACGTTTTAAATGCACTACTGGGCAAAAATAACCCGATCTGCTGAACAAAGTATCCTATGGAATACATTGATAAGGTTTTCGCGAGAATCCAGTGGGCATTTATCGGAGACATTAAGAAGTAATGTACCACAGCAGTAGCAACGAACAACTTTAGATCATCATACAACATATCGATTTTTATGGCGTGAGCATGAGCAGCAATAAAGAACCAGACAACCTATGTCATGACAGAAGGGTTTTCATTTGGCGACAAACCGTCCCGGCGCCGATCGCAACTTGGTCGCATTACGCAAAACTTCATAGATGAGTAAAGACCCGATACCCAGAGTCGACTGGAAATTCATTCTCACATAACACGTACATGGATGACATTAATAAAGAGAACGAGAGCGGTTGTACACAGAAAGACAAAGCGAAGTCAACTAACAATTGATATATACGAAATCTACTAGAACAGGGAGGATTTCAAGCTAAAGGAATGGAATTTATTTCAGGTATCCAGTCAAATAAACAATGGACGCACCAGTGTTGATCGAATCTGCATACGAACGAAGACAGAAAAGGTTCCTCGGTGTGGTCTGGTCCCCTCGAACCGATATTTTTACATTCAAAAAGTGCAGATGACTCTATCTGTCGCCTAAGTCCCCCCCAAAAAAGGAAAAAAAAAAAAACGCGCATCAAGGAGAGCAGCGTCTAATGGCAACCAATCAAACGTCGGCAGACTGCGACGTGGTTTGAAACACTAAAAGAAAAATTTCTTTCTCAAGTTAACAGGCATTTATGGATCCACTAGGGCCCGTTGGCTAGTCCCATATACAGTGAAGAGCTAAAGATACTAATGAGAAACAATTATGGACCAGTGAAACAAAGTTGCCGACTGTGGAATGACCCCATATCAGAAACCTATGCCCAAGAATGGAAAATGTTTCCTCTTTGATGAGTCTTGGTGAAAATGTCGAACATGACTACTAAAACGATTGTATCAGGACCAGTTGACGGCGGTCGGTCAGCCATTTCTTATTCTATTCAGTGACGGGTCCAGAATAATGCGTATGGCACGTGTGGCCTATTCGCGTTGTGGAAATTATCATTCCGGCGGATACCTCGAATACCAACCGGTTATACTCGACAAAAAAAATCGATCTACAAGCCACACCAATAGAAAAACCAATATCGGATATTGATCGCCTAGTAAACTTCTGTGGAGCAGTACTTCAGTAAAAGGAATCAAGAATCAAAGTATTTTCTCTAAGATGCAATGCAGATATACATTT
>NC_090877.1:50113615-50121115 GCF_036669935.1 Montipora foliosa | reverse complement strand
TGAATCAATAAAATGCCTGCGAACTATCAGAATCCACATGTTTCAGGATCAAGGAAATTCGTCAAATTCTGTGCGTACCTTGCCTCATGTAAGCTTGAGTCCTATATCATGGATTGAGACTACGCAGCCTGTTAAATCTTCTCTTAACTATTGTGAGAAGAAAGCGGCTCCATTGTAAAGTTATTCGATTTTTTAAAGCACCTTTACTTGCTATTTCATCTACGATTTCGTGACGATTTGACCAAAAACGTACCGTGGATTATCAAACTAGCGAGGAGGTTTGCCTGTAATTTCCAGGAGATTTAGTACGATCCATTTCGTCAACCACTCTGCACCAACAAAATAGCCAGCAAGTCGCACTGAAATCGTCGTTAGTTTTAAACTTAAACCTATTTGAATGGTTTCATGGTCAGCTTTGCTGGAGATTTGCATTTAACGGCCTTACTTACTACCCATCGAACTCTGTACGAGTTTATGTTTCTAAATTTCGTATCTTACGAGCGCACGGATTGCTTACAAGTTCTGAAAATTGGCTGTTGTTTTCGATAACTTCTATTCCAACCGCTCTGCAAATATCAGCTAGAATTTGCCCGTAAGTTTCTTTTCGATGGTTTAAACAAATTCTCAGAACAAAAATAACCAGTCGTACCCGGCTTAGAAGCTGCCGTTACAAATTTAACATTTAAAATCACACTGGCAAATTCTGCGTTGATCACTCGGTGTTTCCTCGGTGCCTCGGTTTGTTTTGTCGGAAGCCAACATGTGTTAACATGGTTATCTTTTATTGGCTAATTTGTTAATAAGACGTCAATCAACGTGTGTCAAGTCAACCATAAAAAGGTGGGCGTTTTTCAAAAATAGGGGGTCTTCTTGCAAGCGTTTCCTCAGTCTCTTGCCCCAACTTCCGCGCTGCCAGTTTGCGGAAAATCGTTTCGAAGCTCTTTTTGTCGAAAAGGAACGCTTGCTACGCAGGCTATAATTCTGTGTACAGTCTGGCTTGCCGCAATAACCTTTTCGCTATTTGCAAGCCAGCCTAGTAATAACTTGAACTGTTTGCTGTAAACAAATAAAACTTGAAAACTTGAAACTTTCTTTCGATGTTGTTGTTAGTGAAGTACGGCAGAGAAATGCACTGAAATGCGTGCCGCAAGTGCTGCATGATTATTTTTCTTTTTTTAACCAATACTATTCATTCTTTGTGGCGTTGTCGTTGCCATAGCCTTCGTCGTTGCTTAAAGTGATTCGCTGGTTTTGCATTACGCAACCCTACTGTGCATATATTTTCCCACCTCGAGCTCTGTGTTAGGCATCTCAACACATCTTCTTAATCTTTGGTATCATCTTATCGGTTTCTGTATTCATAAACTTATTAGAGACTTAAGATATACGACGGCGACTTCAACAAAAACGTCACCTCAAAATATCACTTTGCTTTATCATAATTCTTTCGCGGTTATTCTATCTCGCTCACTTCTTACAATTTGGGCGAAGTATCCTAAAAATAAATTGATACGAGTAGTTACAAAGTCAAAATAGAGAATGAAAGATTCTCTGTTGCATGCTGACATTCATTTGTCGTCAAAACCTCAAATTTGGTAATTTCACGTCGTCCTAACGCAGAGTACCGCAAGAATCTGTCCTAAAGTCCGTGCTGCACGTGCAGCACGATTATTTATGCTCTTAACGATACAACGTAGAAAGGAACAAAGGACTATACTATGCACTTATCGGTCCTCGAACTTGCACCCTCCAGATCTATAGTCCTGTCTTCTCCACTACACTACAACGACGAACACGCGCAACCCAACACAGTTCTTTTCATTTTTTACCTTTCCATGATTGGTCAATTAATATCTATGTTTAACAACCAAAACTAATCCTAAGCTGACCCTATTTTTTCTCTAGGCTTAAGGTAGGCTCCAAAAGAGCTTCTTTAATCCATCTGAGTGCGTATTCAACCTCAAACTCTTAGCTGCCAGCCACTTGCCCTCATGGTTATTTGTTTTTCTAAGTCTTGCCAGGGGTCTAAAGTTTGATGATGTCGAACGCGCTCTCAGCTATGCGGGTCCATTTCTCGCGCGCATGCTTTTGTTCGCGCCATGCAGCTCTCCAAACCATGTGACACTGAGACAGAAATACATACGTACATCAACTTTATTTATGTCGAAATTCAGTGTAGGCTTAGAAAGTTAGTACTTTATCGCAAACGTGACTATCAAGTCAAAAAACGTAAACTAAAAAAGAGCAAACAATTCCTTACAAACTTCTATATATTTGAATGGCTCAATCTTAGCATGCATGCATTTCCACAGATCTTCATTTGCTTTTACTTGAATTAAGTGTTTCCAATTAAAAACAAAGAGAGAAGTCGGACGAAAATTTAAGACCCTCAGTTTGTAGTGGTGAAGACAGGACTATAGATCTGGAAGGCCCGAGCTCGATCACCGGTAAGTGCACAGTACAGTACTTTGTTCCCTAACTTTGTTGTAATGTTGAGACTAAGTCGATCAGTGTATGAATGCAGAAGCCGATAAGATGATATTTATGAAACATTAAGAAGAGGTGTCAGTTGAGATGCGTAACAGGGGCACCCGACGAATCTGTTCCTCACTTTATCTGTTCCCCAGAGGAATCTTGCTGGCTGGCAAAAATACAGGTGTTCCGATGAGCTGGCTGGGAAATTTATTATTGATAGAGGTTTTGCCTGGGAATTACTGACTTTTTCTAGCATTTTAACCCGAGTTGGCTGTAGAAACTCTGAAGACTGAGAACGACAAACATACTACGGCTGGTCAGAATGATTGCGCTTGCGGAAAAAACCTGTGTCGGTTTTGTTCGGTCGTTTGTTAAAAGCGCGAAGGGTCGCGCGGAGGTTCCACAGATCGACGAACACGGATTGTGCTGTTTTCCTCATTTACATGTAAGATTAATTTCCATTGTTATTTTATCTGTATGCTGAGATTCTCGTGATGTTCTTCTACACTGAATTGAAATGAACAGAATGAATTTAACAGTATTAACTTGTATTTTCATTCACAGGTTTCAGTTTCGACCAGAGTTTCGACGGTGTACAATGTGTTTGTTGTTAGCGTTTTCGGAGGTATAAGACTTCCTATTGTAGTTGTTTTAATGCTTTTTTTTTCGGTTATCTGTATTAGTCAAGTGCGTGATGATCTTTTACAGTTGAAGCGAATTGAGCCAACGAATTGTAAAAAATTGACAGCAGTACGTATTTTTCTTATTCGTGTAGGCAGCCACGGGATCAACCAGGTGCTTTCCTCAAACACAAGGTAAAAATCAAGAAAAATTCGCACTTATTTTAATTTAGTTTATTTCTTTAGAAAGACGATTTATTACTCTCGACAACTCCTGCGAAGAGATCCTTTTGTAAGAACCTGTTGGCAGATATTTGGCACAATTATACAAAACCCTGTTTAGTGAACTAAAATCAAGCTGGTTCTAAAATTATGTGAGTAACAGTTAAATTGCAATAAGCACTTTAACCAAGGAGTTTGACTTTGAGATCGCAAATATTTATTTTTCTGGCAATCAATACCTATATCTCGCACATTGAAATTAGGACCTTTTCAAGAATCCACTTTAAGCCTGCATCCAAGTATCCCTATTTTGCCAGACAAAAAATATATATATGTTCGTATATGCAGGCTTTTACTATTGTTTTTTTTTTCTCTGACTAAGAAAACTTTGTTGGTTTTGGTCAGACTGTGGTTTTAATTGTGAGAATGCTTCTGATGATCAGCTGTCTTGTATTGGGTTGAGTGCTTAATTAAGACATACTATTGTTCTTACAATGTATGATTGTGTCAGCAATAACTGTTGTCATCAACACATACATTGACAAAACAATTATTGTTATTGTGACCAACAGCACTAATTCTTTTTTACTTGGCAGATTGTTTACTTTTCCTTTTCAACAATCACAAATTATCTTTAGTCATGCTTTGTCTCTGTACAAAGCCAAACTGAGTTAGGCTTGTGAAGATGGGCATTCTTTGTTTGTTCATTCTTACGACCCTCTCTCTTCCATCAGGTTGAGTTAGGCTTGTGACGATGGCCATTCTTTGTTTGTTTATTCTTACGACCCTCTCTCTTCCATCAGGTTGAGTTAGGCTTGTGACGATGGCCATTCATTGTTTGTTCATTCTTATTAACATCTCTCTTCCATCAGGTTGAGTTAGGTTTGTGACGATGGCCATTCATTGTTTGTTCATTCTTACGACCCTCTCTCTTCCATCAGGTTCAGTTAGGACATTCATGGTTTGCACTGAGAACTTTGTTTCCTTTGTGGCCCCCTATTCAGTTGTCTATTAAGTTTCAATTCTCCTTTAATGTGAATGGCTGCACATCCGTGTCATTGGGAGGAAGACGCTCAACAGTTGTTCAGTCATGGTAACATTTTAAATTTTATTAAAATAATTTATGGCATGGAGAAAGTCCATTCATTTTGACCAGTTTAAGTGCTAGACCTATATGTCCTGCAGAAATTTTACTGATCTTGTTATCAATCCAGCTCAAGATGTGACTGTCATATTTGGCGAGTCAAGGGAATTTTTTTTTAATTCTTCAGTTGATCTGGAAAGATATATATATATTTAAGGTTAGTTTTATTCAATTCCGTGGATTTGATGCAACAACGAAGCCATGATGAAAACACATATTTAGACTGAAGCCTTTTAAGCATCATTTTTTGCATCAATAACTCAAAACGTTGTTATTATCTGTTTTCAGTCTTTACTGAACCTCTATGGCTAGCAAACTAGGCAACCATAAATGTATCCTTCATTCGAAAACTGTTCAAACTGACACGGATGATCATCTCATCAGCCCCCAAAGTTATGAATCATGGTTGACACTATTCATGGTTGCAAAAATTCGTAAGTTTACACCTGTGCTAGATGTCACACAAGATCTGAAAGAGCGCGAGGTCCCTTCAATATTTTACCATAGAAAACGTCGAAGTATATTCACCATGAAAAGAGACTTGGAAACAATAAAGAGAAAGAATCAGAACCCCCACGTCGAAGAGGATGAAGATTTCATACAAGCAGCAAAGAAAAGAAATGTAACACCACCAACACGAGTATACAGCAAAGATTGTATTTTCTGCGAAAAAGTGAAGTACATCCGCTCAACTTCTTCTCGAGAGCCCTTAGTTAAGGCTGCTCAACTCAGAGTCGACAAGACGCTAAGAGAGAAAGCCCTCGCCAAATGTGACCAGACGATTTTAGCTGTTACCCGCAGGGACATAGTCGCTGCAGAAACGCACTACCACCGATCATGTTACAGAGAATATACCAGACCCGAAAAACCTAGCCCAAGTCCTTCCTCTACAGACGAAGTAAGGGATGATGCAGGGGAAAAGGCTTTTAGTGATCTATTCAAATACATCCGGTTAGAAGTCATTGGAAAAAATCAGTTGTTACAATGACAGAACTTACCTCAAAGCTTGAAGTATTAGCGCAAGCTCGAGGAAAAGAGAAATTGAGTGAGGCAACCAGAAAGCATATAAGGAGAAAAATAGTGGCTGAGTTTGGCTGTATTTTATTAATATTTCCAGATGACAAGGGAAAGCTTATTGTTGTTCCAGAGAATTTGAGTGTGGAGGACATCGTGAAGATGAATTTGGTCATGAAGAAAGAGCTTGACATTCTGAAACATCATTCGAGCGATATTGGTAAGATAATCGACCAGAGTTCCACTTACATCCGCAAGTCCATCTTGGACATGAAATGGAAGTCACCATGGCCAATACATCCATCTGACGTAGACATCCGGTCATTTCCTGTTCCAGAGTGTCTGAAGCGTTTGTTGATGAGTGTGCTTACAGCTGATGTCAGTAATCCATCACAACGAATCGTGAATCTTGTCGGCTCTTTTAGTCAAGACATCGTGTATGCTGTAACATGCGGTAAAACAAAGCCCCCAAAGCAAGTTCTTTTATCATATGGTGTGAAGACCCTGACAGGCAATGTTGAGCTTTTGCAAATATTGAACAGGTTTGGACATGGTATATCATACCACCAGCTTGAGGAAAACGACACTGCACTTTGTATAGAGAAAATTGCCAGTAGTCTAAACCAAAGCCCAATTATTCCCAAAGCTATTCAAGCCAACCTTTTTACGAACTTAGCACGGGACAATATTGACCGTCTCCTGTTAGGAGACGCTAACAGGGGAAGGAACGACTCATCCTGTAACGGTACTATAGTCCAGCCTCAATTGTATGGTCCACACCTTCCTACTGCAGCAGCACCAGTTATTGAGAAGCGAAAACAGAGAACAATCACACAAGAACTTCAACCTATCAACCCTTACATATCATGTGAAAGAGTGGGACCGCAATCACTTAAGACTGGTGGCGTAACTGAAGACGAGAAAGCCCAAAGTAAACTTGCGCTCAAGAAAAACTTTCTTTGCCTGCTTTCACGAAATACCGACTGTGTCAATCAGAAGATACCGGGATGGACTGGTTTCAACATCCAAGCACGTAATGATGAGGATACCTTCCAACTATAAATGCACCTGCTACTGAGATGAAAACCGTCAATGAAATTCTTTCCAAGTCGGATGAAATGAGAAAAGTGTTGAATCTGAAAGAAATAGTTGTTGTCATGGATCAAGCATTGTATGCCAAAGCAGCAGAAATCAAATGGCAGCATCCAAACACTTACAGCTCCATAATCCTTAGACTTCGAACATTCCACACAATTTGCAATTTGATGTCCATTATCGGAAAACGCTTTGAAGACGCCGGACTGAAGGACTTGTGCATTGACTCAAGAGTGATTGCTGAGGGATCCATTCAAAATGTTCTTACTGGGAACATGTATAATCGAGCCGTAAGAGTTCACAAGTGCATATGTGAAGCATTGATGAGGTTAGCTTGGAAACAGTTTGCCCTATGGGTAAATGAAGAACATCCAAACAAGTTATCTGCGGCTCGTGCTTTAGGAGAACAAGTGGCGGAAGTTACAAATGATATCACTCAACGAGCACACAATGCAACTCTACAAAGCACTGGTTTTGGAGAAGTTCATCGATTGTGGGAAGCGTTCTTTAACCATCTCCGGAGTAGTAATGGTGAACAGTCCAAGTTCTGGATGTCTTACGTTGATATTGTCGACAACCTGCTGGCACTGATAAGAGCTTCCAGAGAAGGAAACTGGCTGTTACACCTTCATGCTATCCGAGCGATGATACCATGATGTTTCGCTTACGATAAGGTTAACTACGCCAGATACCTACCTGTGAACTTGGCAGAGATGATAAATCTGCAGACTGACCACCCTGGTGTTCATCAAGGACTGATGGCAGGACACTTCTCCGTTCATCTGTCTGAAGGAAGTACTTTTGGCCGTCTCCCGGTCGACAAGACTACCGAGGTAACGATCAACAAAGACACAAAAACAGCTGGTGGAGTTACCAAGTTTAGCTTAAAGACAGGAGCTGTCAACCGATTCTACATGACCGCTGAGCATC
>NC_090877.1:50091115-50096115 GCF_036669935.1 Montipora foliosa | reverse complement strand
GCAACTGAAGGTCGAGGAAAGAAGGACGGTCCCTTTTTAGGTAGTATAATTTTCCGATAAAATTCGCCATCTTTAGAGTACATTTCCACTGTCAGGATGTCTCTATCGAAATCAACCCCCACCGACGACAAAGACATATTCACCCAATGGATGAAGAGCCAAACCATGAAGCACTTGATCGTTCCCCACGCGAACTGTGAACTCGTGCTTTTTCACACCATCCTCGTTGAATATGATGCAGCCCTTCAGAACGGAGTCCAGCACAAAGATCTGTCCTTCAGGTCCGATAGCGATACCTTCTCCAGGACATATTATCCCTCTTCCAAAGATACGTTCATATCTTCCATTAAGGATGTACGAATAGACCACATTATCTGTTAACACTAGCACTTTGCCATTGCCGACTGTGAGGTTTTTTACCGAAGTTGTCCCCAGCACATAAAACTTCATGAGCAGCTCACCTCTGTTGAAAACTTGAACTTCCGATCTATTCCCACCAAGCTGCCCAAGTAGATCGAGAACGTAGGTATTGTTGTTCTCATCAGTAGCTACATCAAGCAGCTTTGCACCAAGGCCATTAGTTTGTACATGTGGATAACATTTGTAAATAAATTTCCCACTGTTATCAAAAACCTTGAAAGTTTCAAATGGTCGGCTATAATAAATTCTCCATCTGCGTTTATTGCAATTCCCATGGGGTTGTTCAGCTTGTGATCATCTTCGCCGTCCTCGCCAAACGAACCATACAATAAAGCTCTCATGTTCAATGCTAAGTTTTTTCAAGACTTCCGCAATGCGTTGGTCGCTTCTGTGGATCGATTTTCTCATCTTCAATGTTAATAGTAGGATAGAAGCAAATATCTATAGTGTCATCAGTTGGTTTGCAGGACATCGTTAATTGCGCGATTCACCTGTGAAACTGCGGCAATACTTTTTCTTCGATATTCCTTTTTAAATCGACCCCTGATGTTTAGTAGACCTTTCTTTAGCTCCACTTTAAAGTTTTTCTTAACAACTAGCAGAGAGTGGAGATTCCGAAGACATTGTTCGCACTCTGGCAAGGCACTTGTCAGGGCAATCTTCACTGATAAAGATGACAACTCGCTTGCAGTCTCCAGGATTTAACTGCTAACTCCAGGTTTGCCGCCATCACTAGATACGGAATAGTAGTAATGCGGTCAAGCGTATTAAGAGATTCATTGTTTAAGCTTTGGTTGCTTCTCCACGAGCCATTTTAAACCTCTTTTTGCCCTGAGAAGCGATGTTTGGGATTCTTCTCCAACTTCCGTCATATTACCTCATTCCAGCGTCAATAGCTATTAAGTCAACACATGTATCAGGAGCGGGTGAAGTCGGCAAGCTCACTGCCTTTTTAACTGCGTTTCGTTCATCTCTGTCTTAACCTTGTTGATGCAATCAGTCTTTAAGTCTATTGCTTTGTACAGGTAACTAACGCCCTTTTCAAATGCATCTATTGCTGCCAAAAGATCCTTTCTTGATAACGCATCCAGTTTGAATTGACGTCTTCGATTTCCTCGCGCGATTATCTCTCGAATTTTCTGATCAACCACATCGCCAGCTCTCAACTTTTCCACTGCCCAATCTCTGGCCTTGTCGACCAAAAAGCCGACAGTCACCTTAAGTAACGATGTTATTATCGATGATATGTCTTTCGATAGAAAAAAACGACATTAAATGAAATTGTAAACTTGGATGCCCGCTTATAAGTTGTTCGCCGGGGAGTGTATTTTACAGAATAGAAGAATACTCCACACATCGGTTGCTGCATGCCAATTAAGCGTGGCATCAAAACCATTATGCTTACAGTTAAGTGCTTCGCAACAGCCCAAAGGTAACATTGCTGTCATTAACCATGATAGCCCATGATACATGATTACAGTGATTAAATGATGGTTTTAAGCTTTTAACTCCCAATTATAAGGCACACACTTTTGAAATTTTCGTCGGCGGGCTTAGAACAGCTGTTACACCATCTAAGTCCAGCACGGTAACAGGAAATGTTACCGTGCTGGTAAAGCCTCACTAGGATGTGTCGTCGACTTAGTCTGTTGAGTGTACAGGAAGTGGGCACGCATAGAAACTATGTACTTCACGGTGAACTCTCGTCCAGTGCCGAGTACATGCCCAAGAATTGTGTGTCTCCACTAAGAAATCTGGCAATTCCGGGAGTAAATCTTCTCATTCTTCCTCTGTATTCTTCCCCTGCGCGAGTTTTTTTGTGGAACCAGCAGGTCTTTCCACCGCAAGTTTCCTCAACTGTCATGACACATATGGTCATTAGATGTAACGCAATCTACGCGAGCTGCATATTAGCATACCGTGTCTTCGCGGCAAACTGTGTTTTCGTGGCAATTTTTTCTGCTGGTGTTCAGAAAATAAAATACTGGCGTTCAAAAGATATTATATGTTGTGCCTCGAGAACTGGAACAATTCTCACGGCTTGAACTCTAGGCAGTTCGCTTTCGGGAACATCGATCGTAACTTAGTGTTTATACGTATACCACCATTTCTTTTACAGAAGCCAAGAGCATTATGAAAGAATATTTAACAAATGAACTCACTTGAACACGAAACATTTTCGTTGATGTGAAAAGATCTATTCGTTAATTTCTCATTGACTGTATCGCTGCGAGCGACCGTACCACGCATTGTTCGCGCGTAGGACTCGCGTTGGTTATGTTCGATATAGTCTTTGGTCGATAACCAATAGATATGCTTTTCTATATAAGAATTGTTTATTTTAACCAATGGTAAGCGCCATATATTGAGCTATTTTCCATTGCTCTCACCACGCGTGGGAGCATTCAAAATGGCGTCAGCCAAGTTGAACCACTTATCAAAATCTTCCTTAGGAAGATTTCCTTTTATAGGCACCCCCCGCGTTTAAGGATAACGTTTGCTGGTTGACTCTGCCCTGGGTGAAAAACCGGACGGCCTTTTAATTTTTTGAAAATTCTGCCATTTTACGTCTGTAAGTTGCTATGGGTTTTATTTATCATCCCCAGTTTTCTCGCGCGCCTTGCGCGACTTGCGCAGACGTTTTGCAGGCAGCTCTGTCAGTTTACAGCATACATCTTTGATATTGGACATCAATGTTCTGGTCATTTGACACCTGTCAAAACAAGGTATCCGCTGACCAGCAACACGTAACCATATCGCGAGCTCCAATTGGACCTTACCGAGATCAATTTTTTAAGTTGACCGCTGACCAGTGACCGGTTATTGATTAGCAGGCTCAAACCACGTCAGACATCAACACCTGAGCATAAACGAGGCTAAATTTTTCGCGCTCTTTCTGTGGCTCGACGCGGCTAAACGGCCATGCCACATCATCAAACGCTTTTCGTGTTCAGGAGTGTTCAGGTAAAAACGGGTTGGAAAAGAGATTTTTTCCTGCATTTTTGCGCTGGTTTCAATCCAGATTTGACATAATATATCTGTGGTCAGGACACACTGGTGGCTACGTAGTTATTCAAGTCAAGCATTGGAGGGATATAAACTTAAAGCAGAGTGTTTATATTTAATTTTGAATCTAATAAAGTTGCCAGATGCCTGGGTGGCCTATGACAGAAGAACAGAACTTGCCCTCATGGCTATATAATTTTCTAAGTCTTGCCAGGGGTCTAAAGTTTGATGATGTCGAACGCGCTCTAAGCTACGCGGGTCCATTTCTCGCGAGCATGTTTTTGTTCGCGTCTTGCAGCTCACAACACATGTGACACTGTGGCACAAATACATACGTACATCAACTTTATTGATCTCGAAATTCAGTGTAGGCTTAAAAAGTTAGTAGAGCAAACAATTTTATCGTGCATTTCCAACGTGACATTTACTTATTAAGTGTTTCCAATTAAAAACAAAGAGAGAAAACTAAAAAGAGCAAACAATTCCTTATAAATATATTTGAATAAATCAATCTTAGAGCCGGGGGCATGTATTTCCACAGATCTTCCTTTAAAACATTTACTTGAATTAAAGTGTTTCCAAGAGTTAAAAACAAGAGAGAGAAGTCGGACGAAAATTTAAAACCCTCAGTTGCTTGTTATACACCCCCCAATAAAAATACGCTCCGCCATTCTCGAATATAACTGGGAAAAACCTAAACTGGCTCCGAGCGAGATCTACAACGCAATAATAAACACAGAGCTCATTTGAACTCCGGCATTTTTAATGCGTATAACAATGGATTTATAAGAGAGTTTCCGTAAAATAAGCAATGTAAGGATAATATTAATGGAGCTGTGTTTGATAAGGAATTGTTTCAAATATTTCACCTGGAGAAATGGTAAAGTAAAGACCGAAAATTGTAAATGGCGTCACTAGAATTAACGATACAATTGTTACAATGAACAGTGTCTTGGTCAGTTTTCTTTCATTCTGATTGCACCAAGATGCTGAGGATGCGCTCCACAATAAAATTTAGTAGCGATGGACGAGTAAGAAACAACGATATAAAAAGGCAACACAATAACAACGAGAAGTATGATGCTAATGTCACTGCAAGGTAAAACAAAGGAGTGATATCTGAGCGGCGCAGGAAAAATGGTGAAAAATGGATAGCTGTAGACAGGGCAGCTGTAAACCAAACACCCGCAACAGCTGCTCCAAATATCTTCTTTTTGATGAGGCGATGCTTGAATGGACGAAACGTTGCGTGCATCCGCTCCAAAGAGATAGCAGGTTTGTTACAGAGGCGAGGTTTGCCACAAACTTACAGAGGCTGGTGGAAAGAAATGCCATTACAAACTAACAAAAACAAAGATCACGATGATATCATGATCTGCAAGCTCCTGATCACAGGTTAATCAGGTCCAGCCCCGCAAGTTACATTGGTCACCCAATGCAGCCAAATGTCAAAGATCACGATGCTAAGAATGCAACAAACATATCTGCACAACCGCCGGCTGATCACCAGGGACAATGCTACGCTTGCGAAGGATTCGCTCTTTCAGGTAAATAATGATTGTAAGGGAATTCAT
>NC_090877.1:50078615-50086115 GCF_036669935.1 Montipora foliosa | reverse complement strand
CCCTTGAGAACATCACGTGGTCTGAAATGGGAAAACAAAACGTACAAGCTACAGAGGTCTATTAACAATTAACAAGATGAAAACCAGGGACTAGTTGTTGATTGCATCGCAGGCTCAAGCCATGTCAGACACTCACGCCTCAGCATAAACAAAAACAGAGCTCAAAAAGAAAGCACGAAGAGTAATGTTTACTTGTTGTTGTATGTAACAATCATTTATTCCTTTAAAATAAAGTGTAAATAATTCTGTGTACAGCCTGGCTTGCCGCGATAAGCTTTTGGCTAGTAATAACTTGAACTGTTTGCTGTAAATAAATAAAACTTGAAAACTTGAAACTTACCTTCGATATTCTTGTAAAGTACGGTAGAGAAATGCATTGAAATGATGCCGCAAGTGCTGCATGATTATTTTCTTTTTTTAACCAATACTATTCATTGTTTGTGACGTTTTCGTTGCCGTAGCAATCATCGTTGTTTAAAGGGGATAGGCCACGCTATTTTAGGTAATTTTATTTAAATTTGTTAATTATGAGCTCTAAACGTCAAATTGGTAGAGCAAGAGTCTTTCTTTTGCAAAATCACGGCCACATGAGAATGATTTTCAAGCTTTGTAAATGACATTTTGATATAGACTGATATAAATTTGAAAAAAACTTCACTGGAAAACTTGAAAATTTACAGGCACATGTAAATCCAGTTTCCAAAGTGTAAATTTGGATTTACATGTTCTGTAAATTACAATTTACACGTTAAGGTTCCGTAAACTAAGATTTACAAGGTATTTACATGTTGGAGTGAATTAGTTAAATAACCTGTAAATAGTAATTGACATGGTCATGTTCTTGAAGTAAAATGGAGGAACATGTAAATAACATTTAGATTGTTTCAAATGAATTTACAGTATGTTAATCATGTAAATGGGTTTAAAATATCCTGTAAATAACATGTAAATTGTTACAATCCTGTAAATCGAATTTCCATGAAACTTTCATGCTTCAGTTGATAATGTAAATTAACTGTATTTTCATTTTTATCATGATTTTTAATGCCTTCTTTTGAGGAATATACAGTTCATGCTGAGATATAATATAGTCTCTTAGCGTATAGTCTGCTGGCAGCCGATTTTTTTCTCTAAGGGTCACTAGGACAGCGCTTAGTCATCGCGAACTCGAAAGGGCGGTATGGCGTTGGCCGTGTAGAGAAGAAGGTGAGACAAGGGTGGTATGGCCGAGTGGGGAAGAAGGCGAGACGAGAGGCAGTGAGGACAACAGCAATAGAAACACGTTGGAATGAATGTGAAAATATTTACATATCATCCACTTTCCTTTGTCTTTGTCCTCACTGCCTCACTATCAAGCTGAATTTTAATACATCGAAAAAGGCCTATTAAGAGGCGACGCATATTTAGTTTTTTAAGACTTCTCACAGTTCTCAGTAAAAAGGAGGCTTAACTATTTGTTGACAGTTTTGAAAGAGAAAAAGTGTAAATTTTGGAGCAAAATACACCGGCTCTTCCGACGAGACCTGGCGTTAATTTCTAGGACAGCACCTAATGGAGTAAATACAGTATCAATTAGCCAATATCAAAAATATCATATTACTCTTTGTTTGTCCCTCCAAATTTTGCATGCAAAAGTACTTTATGAAAAGAACTGTGTTGGGTTGCGCATGTTCGTCGTGGTAATGTAGTGGTGAAGACACAGGACTCAGTATAGATCTGGAAGGTCCGAGCTCGATCACCGGTTAAGTGCTCAGTACATTTCTTTGTTCCCTAACCTTGTTGTAATGTTGATACTAAATGGATCAGTGTATGAATGCAGAAGCCGATAAGCTGATATGAAACAAGAAGATGTGTTGAGATGCGTAAGGCAGAGCTTGAGGGAAGGTACAGGTGTTTTCAATCCTAACTAGGTAGAGTGCATATTCAACCTAGGTAAAATGAAGATCACGACTTTAACCTATAGGGTAAAAACGGAATTCAACCTGAGAACTGATTTGACCGACAAAATTTTGGAGACAATAAGAATTTTCATTAAGTAAAATACGATCGGCCGGGTGAGTGTAGTGCTGAGAAGGACTATTTGAGATGACAGTGACAATGTCATCTCAAACAGCCTTCTCAGGACTACACTCACCCGGACGATCGTACTTTACTTAATAATATGACTCCTGGGTTCAACCCATTTACAATAATAAGAATTTTGAAACAATAAGAGACTAAAATATTTGCTTAAAAATCCGAGCAACGACAATAAGGTTTTAGAATACAAGAAGGAAGCCCAAATTAAGATACGAAAAGCGAATGAGAAAATTTTAACATTTCTTAAAGTTTGAAATTTGAAATGTCAATAAATAATGCCTTAGAGTACGAAAATAAAGAACAAAAGGAGATTAAAAAGAAGAAAAGCGAAAAAGATGACAACGACTGGGGAAAGCAGACAAACTGTTACAGCTTTGCACGAATATAGTCATCCTGTTTTTCTTAGTTTTATTGTCACTTCAAGTTAGTTTAAATTTTGTTTACCGTTTGTTCAAAAACAAGAAGGTAAATGAAGTAATATACCAGACTTTTGTTCCCGTTTTTTAACAAAAACCAGCCAATATGATAAGAGGAAACCGGTTGCTGCAAAACTTATTAATTTCAAAACTGTTGAAAAGAATTTCGAAAGCAGGACAAATAAAGTACTGTGATGCTTGCTTTAAAGACGCTAAATTACTAACCTTGGACACACCTCTTTCAGTTTTCGTCTTGGGCAATTTGTCATCCAAACTTTGTCTTACACTCCAAAGTGCAAGTTACGACCCCTTTTTAATTTTTTTTACGAAAAGGGAATGATGTCATTGTGCTTCGCCCTCACGCGAACCATTTAAGTGGAAAAAATTAGTAGTGTAAGTTAAGTTACGGACCTCGACCTCCGTGAATAAAAGCCGATATATATTTTCTTCCAAGAAAACGTATTCGAGTTTACTAGCTGTTTCTTAAACTTGCGTAATTGCGCTGAATGGAAATTTGCTATAGAAGATGTAACCCGAGAGGAAGAAGTTTAAAGTAAGGTTAATTCACAAATTTGGTCACCTGTCCAGCATAGAATAATAACGCCACCACGAGGTCATGTTATTGATCGTCGGCATTTTACAAAAGAAGTAACTGTTTCCCGCTTTCAAGTATTATGTAATGAAGTACTTAAAGTACATTCTAAATTAACTGTTTCCCGCTTTCAAGTAATATGTAATGAGATAATGAAAGTACATTCTAGTGTTTATTAAAAAAGAAGGGTATGAAATTTCAAATGTCATCTGTACATTATCAAAACAACTAGCTCGCACAAAGAAGAGAAAACTATTTTTCCTGATAAAGACTTGAGAATTCAAGTCGCTTCGAAAAAACTGCTAAAGTGAATTGTGAAGTGAGGAACTGACCAAAATATTCTGCTATTTCACCTTAACAGACAAAATAGAAGCTGTGTTTAAATTAATATTTGTTGATGACTTCCTCTCCAGCTGCAAGGAGAATGTTTTTGTGTTTAACCCACACTTGTCTTAAAACTTTGCCTAACTTCATGTCAAAACGAAAGTGCATCAATAAATTTTAACACATAATTTGCCTTTTAATTGTACTTCCCGCTTCTTATGTCGTCAGTAATAGTTGACAATTATTCGCCGAAGGCGAAGTGATTATCGGTGAATATTCACCGAGACGAGGTCGAGGTCAATAGTCACCGATAATCACTGAGCCTGAGGCGAATAATTCTTTTAGTATAAATACACAGGTTGTTTATTTCAAAAAAGAGAAGAAAAAAAAAAAAAACATTTCAACGCGAAATCATCTTCACTTACAGTGGCAAAACGACTACTGGCAACCATTTTGTCCCTGGAGGTAATTATTGGCTGATAATCGATCCGAGATAGCGAGCCAATGAGAGCGCGCGATTTTGTATAATCACCAATAATCACTTGTGTATTTATACTAAATAATAATAATAATAATAATAATAATAATAATAATAATAATAATAATAATAATAATAATGTTTCGGTTTTCTCTTCATGTGCTTGATCGAGCAAAGGGTCTTACCTACAATTTATCCAAGGTGACTTCGAGCCATGAGAATGCGGTTGTTTCGATTAAATAATTCAATTTAGATACAAAATATCGAGAGTATATTTTTAGATATTTAGAATACTGCCTGAGAGGCTGGAAGTTTTACTACTTTTCTTTAGTTTTTCAGTTCGACAAATTTGCGTTCAATTCTTGGTGACAGTTTAATTAATACGTCTCGAATTCCAATTCTTTGGCTCGAGTTTCCTCAAACTGGCAAACGTTTAAGTTAACTGTATAATGAGGTACTAGGGCTAACATTTATATTTTTCCTACTTTTTATAAGACGGTCGAACAGCACGACAATTGCTACAACTCCGAAATACAGGATCCTTCTACGACCTTTATCAAGAACAGCCCCTGGCCATGGTGCACCCACACACACACAAATACACATGGAATGTATCACGCTCTCGTTAACAAGCACAAAATACTATTTCTTCAATGCCCATTATTCTTTTCCTCTGACCCCCTCATTCCAAAAAGCTGCCAGTCCTTGCGCCCTAAAAATACTGTCGTATGTTCGAAATAGCCAAGATATTTAGTCGGGAAAAGTCAGAAGTTGGCATTCTTTTACTGAATTCTGCGGGATAGAGTACGCGGCAATGGCCTTCTTCCCTTTAGGGTCTTCATGATGGAATCTACAACCGGCAGGTTTTCGCTTCTGATCTGCGCACCGCTTTGGTGTTCTTACGGCATTCCACCATTGTGCATGTCTTTCCTCATTGCGAAGAATGGGGAAGGCCTGACATTTTTTTACTTTCATGAGCTCTCCCTGTGGACTTAACGAGGGACAAATTCATGCTGAATTTTTGGATTGTGAAAATGATACTCTGACTAATATTTCGTCCCATCAGATAAGGTTCTTCCGAGTTTTCTGTAGTTCGGCTTTTGTGAGATATGGTAGCTGACCGTAAGAAGTATAAAGTTTACTTAAAAACACCTCTAACGTGCGCAGTAGCGCGGGCACATTGATAAGATGGCGGATTTTCATTGGCGCCAAGCTTAATCCGTCAAGGAATGGTTATTTTCTCAGTCCTGGACGAGTACAGTGACCCCCATTTTTTATTTCATATATTTGTAGCCTGCGTAGCAAGCGTACCTGTTCGAAAGAATAGCTCCAAAACGATTTTCTGCAAACTGGCCGCGCGAAAGTTGGGGCAAGAGACTGAGGGAAAGATTGCAAGAAGACCCCCTATTTTTGAAAAACCCGTGCGTCCACGAACGGGGGCTTCTGATTGGTGCGGCACAGTCACAATGATTGACAGGT
Organism: Montipora foliosa; assembly: GCF_036669935.1. Taxonomy (NCBI): domain Eukaryota; kingdom Metazoa; phylum Cnidaria; class Anthozoa; order Scleractinia; family Acroporidae; genus Montipora; species Montipora foliosa. The sequence goes on along the minus strand of NC_090877.1, from coordinate 50,080,747 downwards.
GACACATTTTCGAGCAAAATATTACTCGTTAGTTCTAGCGTGACAAATACAGTGGCGGAAGATGTGGAAGGTTTTGAATCGTGTGTTGAAGACCAAATCGGGTCTCGGTTTTTCATTGAAAAGGGAACAAGAACTGTCAATACACCAACTCTTTAGCTGTGTAGATGCAATGGCCGACAACAGGATTCCGAAGAGTCTTAAGGTGGCGCTAAACAATTTCAACACTTCCAAGTAACGCTCTTATTAGAAGGATCGGCATTACAACGCTGTATCATGTATTAGCAATATTGTGGTACCAAATGAAACATGGATTATTGCTGAACAATATGGAGTCATAATTGTGAAATAATGGGGAAGCCCTGTAAAAACACCCTGAAAAGTAATCAGAAGGGCAAGATGAAACTTTCTGCAAAGTTTAAAAAAGTTCTGTCTGGCGGATTCAGAGCCACCTTAATTCTGTGATTTTTTAAGGTGGCTGTGAATCTACTAGACAGATTAACTTTGCAGAACGTTTCATCTTGCCCTTCTGATTACTTTTCAAAAATAAAATATGGGGGTCACCGAGTTCATTTTTGAGATATACGCAACTAAAGACAAATAAAGGATGTGACGTGTTCCAATAAGAGCGTTACTTGGAAGAGTAGAGACTGTTTTAAGCCACCTTAATTTTTCAGATGTTTGTCATGATTTACGGAGTTCGAAATAAAAGAAAACGAAGAACAGGCTTCTCTAGTATCATCGTGATTTCCATTACAAAGCATCATACGCGATCAAGTAAGAGGTTGAGGTAAATTCTACGAGAATGAGAGCCTGTGATTTAAATGAAAGTCTGGACTGCTTGGACGATATCCATCAAGGAAAATTCAACATTATCTACGGGTCAGCTGAAGCCGCTATGGAAAGTCGTTTGCATAATTCACTAAAAGCAAAAGATTCGCGATTTAACAAAACTTTGGCAGCTCTTATTGTCGACGCAAAGTTTGGACTGGACTGAAGCTATTGGTGGTAGCATGGCAACGTGAAAAATAGGTATATATTAGTTAAATCAACAGCGTTCGTTAATACCGTGAGGATTAAGAGTGCCGATTTGGAAGATGAATCTTTGTTCCAGATTCTTGCGCCTTTCCGTCGTACTTAGATGTAGGGCAAGGCCGCAGATAGCCATGTGTTTTTTGGAGTGGTTAGGGAGATTAAAATGACGAGCGATTGGCTTAGATGCATCTTTGTCATTCTTCTCAACATCTCGAAGGTGTTCGCGGAATCCTAGTCGTCTACCTGTCTCGCCAATGTATAATTTATTGCATAACGTACCAGTTATGCAATAAATGACATTTGCGGAGGTACATGTGAAACGATCGGTGATCTTAACAAGTCGCTTAGGTCCCGATATCTTGCTAGTGTTAAACATGAAAAGATAAGTTTTGCATCGTGAGCGCGCACATTTAAAAGTGCCCGATTGCTCGTTAGTTTTGAGCGCGCTTCCAACTAAAAAGTTGCCTACGTTTTTGTTGCGTTTGAATGAATGAATTTGGAATCAAATGGAATTAAAAGCATACAAATAATGACAAGGAAAAGCGGTAAACAAAAATACAGTAATTACTTATTAGAAAAGAAGAAAAATATTCAACAGGCAAATCGCATACTGTGCCAGACTAAAGGTCAACATTAAGAACTAAAATAAAAGGCTGGCATAAATACAGAAATAGGAAAATACTGATAACATACCAAGTGTTATTGATAACTACACATCTGAGAAGACTTGGAAAATGACTTGTCTTGAAGACTTGATTCTGACATTTAACGTAACATTTGCTTACCTCTGGATTGTTCGCCACAGTAGACTGTTTGGAAAATACGTCCAACTAACACCTCCTAATGTCCTCGGCTTTTTGGGGCTACAATGTTTTTAACAAAAAAGGCGTGAAAGTACAAAGTTCTATATTGCCAGGACCTCGTAGCGCGAGTTATGCTTTGCGGTATCGCACAGACAAATTAATACTTTCTTGCTAATGGAAATCTTGAGACATCAAAGTTCGGTGTGACGGCAGGCGTTAACATGTGTGAAATCTGGTTGCCGGGACAACTCATGACGTCCATTGTTAGATAATATCTTCCCAGCAAGAAAAAGACGT
>NC_090877.1:50033615-50071115 GCF_036669935.1 Montipora foliosa | reverse complement strand
ACCTAGGTTAAATTCCTCCAAAATGGAGACTTATACTTTCCCTCCTCAAGCTCTGTTTTATACATCTCAACACATCTTCTTAATTTTTGTTATCATCTTATCGGTTTCTGTATTCATATACTTATTAATTGAGTCTCAACAGTAGAACATACTTAGGGAACAAAGAACTGTACTTTGCACTTACCGGTTCTCAAACTCGCACCCTCCAGATCTGTAGTCCTGTCTTCACCACTACACTACACTACAACGACGAACATGCTCAATCCAACAAAGATCTTTTTATTTTTTACTTTTCTGTGATTGGTCAATTTAATATCAATGTACAACAACCAAAACTAATCCTAACCTGACCCTATTTTTTCTCTAGGCTTAAGTTAGGCTCCAAAAGAGTTTCTTTAATCCATCTGAGTGCGTATTCAATCTCAAGCTCTTAGCTTCCAGCAGCTTGCCCTCATAGCTATTTGTGGCCCAGTGGTTAGAGCGCTTGCCTTGAGATCCGGAGATTCCGGGTTCACGACCCGCCCTGACCACTCGTTGAATTTGATCCTGATAGTCCCGGGTTAAACTTCCCAGCTGCACTTGTAAAAAGCCAACTGGTTTGCCTCCAGCCAGTTGGGATTCTTAACAGTTGTTTTTGTTCTGTTCTGTCGTTTCGTTGTGTTTCATTGGCCCTCAAAAGCCCCTATGGGGAGCGGTCAATTAAGTATGTATTGTATTATTGTTTCTCTATGTTTTGCCATGGGTCTTAAGTTTGACGACGTCAAACGCGCGCTCAGCTATTTTGCGAGTCCATTTCTCGCGCGCCTGTTTTGTTTGCGTCATGCAGCTCTCCAATCTATGTGACACTGTGACACAAATAAATACATATATCAACTTTATCTATGTCAAAATTCAGTGTAGAAAGTAATATAGAAAGTTAGTACTTTATCGCAAACGTCACTATCGAGCCAAAAACATAAGCTAAAAAGGAGCAGACAATTCCTTACAAACTTTAATGTATTTGAATAAATCAATCTTAGTATTCATGCATTTTTACACATATTCCTTTACATTAACGTGAATAAATTGATTCCAATTAAAAAAAAAGAGAGAAGTCCCACGAAAAATTAAAACCCTCAGTTTTTATATACTTGGTAAACACATATTCATCAGTTAACTGAGTGAAATCTCACAACTTTCAAGTCATTAAGAGGAAAAAGCTGAACTGGCTCCGAGCGAGATCTACAACGCAATAATAAAAACAGAGCTCTTTTGAACTCTGGCATTTTTAATGAATATAGCAGTGGATTTATGAGAGAGTTTGCGTAAAGTAAGCAAAATAACGAATATCGCAAATGGAGCCATGTTTGATCAGAAATGGTTTCAAACATTTCGCCTGAAGTAACAAAAACAACAAACCAGAAAATGGCATCACTAGTATTAACGATACAATTGTTACAATGAACAGTGTCTTGGTCAGATTTCTTTCTCTTCTGATTGCACCATGATGCTGAGGATGCGTTTCACAGTTAAATTTAGTAGCGATGGACGTGTAAGAAACAACGATGATCAAAAGGCAACAAAATAGCAACGCGAAGTATGATGCTTGCACTTGAAGAAAAGAAGTGGTATCCGAGCGGCCCAGGAAAAATGGTGAAAAAGGAGAGCTATAGACAGGGCAGCTGTAAACCAAACACCTGCAACAGCTGCTCCAAATATTTTCTTTTTGATGAGGCGATGCTTAAATGGACGAAAAGTTGCGTGCAACCGCTCCAAAGAAATAGCAGCAAGGTTTGCTACAGAGGCTGCTAGAAAGAAAAGCGGCAGACTAAACATGATCTCAAGGCTCCTGAACAAGTTAATCTTCCAAAAGTTACAATCGTTGCCCAATACCAAACTCTGAAAGATCAAGTTGTATGTTACAAACATGTCTGCAACCGCCAGGCTGATCACCAGGTACATGCTACGCTTGCGAAGGATTCGCTCTTTCAGGTAAATAATGATTGTAAGGACATTTATGGTCACTATAGCAACAGCTTCGATGTTAAGTACTGTCAGCCAGGCAATGCACTCGGATGAAGAAAAGAGCTCCAAATTTGGAGTATCTGTTCTTTTTTGGTGATGAGAATCATTGGCCATCTACGTGAAGAAAGAAAACGACGATTAGAACATTAGGATAGTTTGTGATCGGCTAAGAGAAATGCGGTTGTTAGGTAACGCAATACAAAAAAGTGGAAAGAGGTAATTCGGTAAGAAAATCGAACGTAACAAACTAAGCATTCTGATTGGCCAATAATCACAGAAAAATAATCAAATGTGAGTCCCCTGGACAATTATCATAACTTTTCTTTTATTTAATATCAATAAGTAGCCACAATTTTTTTTTCGTACAAATTCAAAAAATTAAACACTGATAAATTTAAGACCTCTGGGCTCGTGCAGTTTAGTTGGCTTTTAGAAACCTTGCAATATTTTTTTGTCCCAATTTGCACGATAACATCGTGATTATTCATATGCACGCAATCTCGCTTTAAAGCAATGAACGAATGCACTTCGTATTAGTAACATTCTGTGCTAAAATGTATTTTATCATGATTGCTTGATAAAGCAGCTGAAAATGAAGTGACACAGAATAGAACCAATAAAAGCGGCCTCTTAGTGGCGCATTGACATCGAGCACAAAGGCTTGAGTTGATGAGTCTGAATATTGATCCACAAGTGGACGCTATCTTTGAGAAGACAATGTTTCAACCCCATGCACACATTTCTGGGTTGTTTCCCGAGTTCGTTTGCTAAATGTCTTGTAAAAGCGCACACAAAATAGTTGACTTTTGCTTACCTTTTTCCTTGTAGGTTCTTTATAATCTACCCCAAAATACTTCAATACTTCAATGCTGTTCTACGTTAACTAAAAGACCGAAAATAATCTATACCTGTTACACGTTTGTTAAATAGCGGAAATTGAAATGTTTTGACTGTTTATAGGTTTCGAGAAACTTGGCTCTTTTCTTCAAACGATATGTGCCAATAATTTGATACATATACACTACATTTTTTATTTGTCGAGTCCTTTAAATGTTCAAGTCCAAGTTCAAGATCATAAAATTCCACATATATGTTGCCGGTAAAATCCGTTCTCACGTTGAATCCGTTTTAACTTAGGTTAATTTGGTGATCCTCATTTTACCTAGGTTGAATACACACTCAGATGGATTGAAGAAACTTTCTTGAAGCCTAAATTAAGCTTAGAGAAAAATTAGGGTCAGGTTAGAATTAGGTTTGGTGTTTAGGCGTAGATGTCAATTGACTTACCATACAAAAGTAATTTATGAAAAGAACTGTGTTGGGTTGCGCATGTTCGTCGTCGTAGTGTATTGATGAAGACACAGGACTATAGATCTGGAAGACCGGAGCTCGATCATCAGTAAGTACACAGTATAGTTCTTTCTTCCCTAACTTTGTTGTAATGTTGACACTAAATCGATCAGTGTATGAATGCAGAAGCCGATAAGATGATATATATGAAACATTAAGAAGATGTGTTGAGATGCGTAAGACAGAGCTTAAAGGAAGGTATTGGTGTTTTCAATCCCATCAAGGTAGAGTGCATATTCAACCTAGGTAAAATGCAGATCACCAATTTAACCTATAATGTAAAAACGGATTCAACCTGAGAATGGATTTGACCGACAACATTTTTGAAATAATAAGAGACTAAAATATTTGCATAAAAATCCGAGCAACGGCAATAAGGTTTTAGAATACAAGAATAAAGCGCACATTAAGGTATGAAAAACGAATGAGAAAATTCTAACATTTCTTAAAGTTTGAAATTTTGAAATGTCAATTAAAAATGCCTTAGAATACGAAAATAAAGAACAAAAGGAGACTAAGAGAAGAAAAGCGAAGGAGATGACAACGATTGGGGAAACTGGACAAACTGTTACAGCTTTGCACGAATATAGTCATCCTGTTTTTTTAGTTTTATTCTCATTTCAAGTTAGTTTAAATTTTATTTACCGTTAGTTAAAAAACAAGAAGGTAAATGAAGTGATATATCTGGTGTCCGTCAAGGGAGTATATTAGGGCCACTTCTTTTCCTGCTGTATATAAATGACTTCTTCCTAAATGTAAGCTGTAGTACAGAGCTTTTTGCTGATGACAGTGTACTTTATCGTAACATCGCATCTGTAGATGATTTTGTTGAGTTTCAGGGTGACCTGTCACGCTGAATCCCGAAAAGTGTAAGGCCGTACATGTTACCAAGTCTAAATGTCCTTTAGTTCATCAGTATGTGATAAATGAGAATAATCTGTCGGCTCTAGATAAACATAAGCACCTGGGTATTTGGATTGAATCTTCTTTAAGGTGGGACACTCATATCAATGACATTGTTTGTAAGGCAAATCGAGTGTTGGGTCTAATAAGGAGAACATTTGGGCCCAAAGATCCTGTGGCAATTAAAACAGCTTTTAATGCTTTAGTTCGTCCTATTTTGGAATAGGCTGCCCTTATTTAGTTAAACACATACACAGTATTAAATCCATCCAGCGTCGTGCTACTCGATTGGTATGTGGATCTGATAAACCTTACTCTGAAAGGCTCACTGAACTAAACTGGTCATCATTGGAGCTTAGAAGAAAATACTTCTGCTTGCTTCAACTTTACAAGATAATTCATGGCTATTCTGATATTGACTATATACCGCATATGTGCATCTGACTGGCCCAACAAGAACTAGAAGTAACCATGACTTTAAAATTAGGCCTAAAGCAGCAAGGACAAACTATTTTAAATTTTCATTTTTTAACCGTTACGTTAATGACTGGAACTCTTTACCTAACTCAGTTATGCCTCCTTCCAGCTTAAGCTCGTTTAAAACGTTACTACTTAATTATCTTTGTAAATAGATAGGTCTTTTATGTTTCGTACTCATTGTGAAATTATATATTAGATATACTATTCTTAATTGTTTTAACTTTTATTGTTGGAGAGCAGTTTTTATATGGAAATTCAGTTTCACCCTATTGCTTTCCTTTACCTATTGTACTTTTGTATATATATTTTCTTTTGTACATTGGTAAGAACCTTTATTAAACGTAAACTTTTACCAACCTTTTGTTGCCGTTTTTAACAAAAACTAGCTAATATGGCAACAGGAAACCGGTTGCTGCAAAAACATCATTTCAACTGGAGAAAAGACTTTCAAAGCAGGGCACATAAGGTACAATGCGCGAAAGACGCTAAATTACTAACCTTGGACATACCTCTTTCAGTTTTCGTCTTGGGCAATTTGTCTATACCTTGCTTACCAACTTGTAAAACCAAGACTTAACATTAAATCAAGTTTAGGTTCAATGCGTAGCCTAACGACTGAAACGACTGAATGAGTCTGAAGAGAACTATCAAGGCCCAAAGGCAGCCGAGAGCTTCTTATACCTGGTAAGAGCTCTATCATTAGCAAATTAAGTGTACAACACAGCCTTTTTGACTTTATGTTATGCTTTCCCGCGCCAATTAATTTCTAATAGACGTAATAAAGATGTAAATCAACCTTGTTTTACACTCCAAAGTGCAAGTTACGACACCTTTTTATTTTTCCCATTAAATTCAATAACGTCATTATGCTTCGCCCTCGCGCGAACAATTTAAGTGAAAAAAATTACAAGTGGAAGTTAAGTTACGGAACTCGACCTCTATGAATAAAAGCCGATATATATTTTCTTCCAAGAAAACGTATTCGTGTTTACTAACTTTTTCTTAAACTTGCGTAATTGTGCTGAATGAAAAATTTGCTATAGAAGATAGAACCCGAGAGGAAGAAGTTTAAAGTAAGGTTAATTCACAAATTTGGTCACCTGTCCAGCATGGGACAATAACGCCTACTCGAGGTCATGTTATTGATCGTTGGCATTTTACAAAAGAACTAACTGTTTCCCGCTTTCAAGTATTATGTAATGAGGTACTTAAAGTACATTCTAAATTAACTGTTTCCCGGTTTCAAGTAATATGTAATGAGATAATGAAAGTACATTCTGGTGTTTATTAAAAAAGACGGGTCTGAAATTTAGCCTTTAAAAATTTCAAATGTCATCTGTACATTATCAAAACAACTAGCTCGCACAAAGAAGAGAAAACTATTTTTCCTGAAAAAGACTTGAGAATTCAAGTCGGTTCGAAAAAACTGCTAAAGTGAATTGTGAAGTGAGGAACTGACTAAAATATTGTGCTCTTTCACCTTAACAGATAAAATAGAAGCTGTGTTTAAATTAATAATTATTTGTTGATGACTTCCTCTCCAGCTGCAAGGAGAATGTTTTTGTGTTTAACCCACACTTGTCTTAAACGTTTGCCTAACTTCATGTCAAAACGAAAGTGCATCAATAAATTTTAACACATAATTTGCCTTGTAATTGTGCTTGCCGCTTCTTATGTCGTCAGTAATATTTGACAATTGTTCGCCGAAGGCGAAGTGATTATCGGTGAATATTCACCGAGACGAGGTCGAGGTCAATAGTCACCGATAATCACTGAGCCTGAGGCGAATAATTGTTTCAGTATAAATACACAGGTTGATTATTTCAAAAAGGAGAAGAAAAAAAAACATTTCAACGCGAAATCATCTTCACCTACAGTGGCAAAACGACTACTGGCAACCATTTTGTCCGTCGAGGTGATTATCGGCTGATAATCGATCTGAGATAGCGAGCCAATGAGAGCGCGCGATTTTGTATAATCACCAATAATCACCTGTGTATTTATACTAAATAATGATAATAATAATAATAATAATAATAATAATAATGTTTCGGTTTCCTCTTCATGTGCTTGATCGAGCAAAGGGTTTTACATAAAATTTATCCAAGGTGACTTCGAGCCAGAAGAATGCCGTTGTTTCGATTAAATCATTCAATTTAGATACAAAATATCAAGAGTATATTTTTAGATATTTAGAATACTGCCTGAGAGGCTGGAAGTTTTACTATTTTTCTTTAATTTTTCAGTTCGACAAATTTGCGTTCAATTCTTGGTGACAGTTTAATTGATTCGTCTCGAATTCTAATTTTTTGGCTCGAGTTTCCTCAGACTGGCAAACGTTTAAGTTAACTGTATAATGAGGTACTAGGGCTAATATTTATATTTTTCCTACTTTTTATAAGACGGTCGAACAACACCACAATTGCTACAACTCCGAAATACAAGATCCTTCTACGACCTTAATCAAGAACAGCCCCTGGCCATGGTGCACCCACACACACACAAATACACATGGAATGTATCACGCTCTCGTTAACAAGCACAAAATACTATTTCTTCAATGCCCATTATTCTTTTCCTCTGACCCCCTCATTCCAAAAAGCTGCCAGTCCCCTGCGCCCCAAAAATACTGTCGTATGGTCGTATGATATTCAGTCGGGAAAAGTCAGAAGTTGACATTCTTTTACTGAATTCTGCGGGATAGAGTACGCGGCAATGGCCTTCTTCCCTTTAGGGTCTTCATGATGGAATCTACAACAGGCAGGTTTTTGCTTCTGATCTGCGCACCGCTTTGGTGTTCTTACGGCATTCCACCATTGTGCATGTGTTTCCTCATTGTGATAAATGAGGAAGGCCTGACATTTGTTTACTTTCATGAGCTCTCCCTGTGGACTTAACGAGGGACAAATTCAGGCTGAATTTTTGGATTGTGAAAATGATACTCTGACTAATATTTCGTCGCATCAGTTAAGGTTCTTCCGAGTTTTTTTGTAGTTTGGCTTTTGTGAGATATGGTAGCTGACCGTAAGAAGTATAAAGTTTACTTAAAAACACCTCTAACGTGCGCAGTAGAGCGGGCACATTGATAAAATGGCGGATTTTCATCGGCGCCAAGCTTAATCCGTCAAGGAATGGTTATTTTCTCAGTCCTGGACGAGTACGGTGACCCACATTTTTTATTTCATATATTTGTAGCCTGCGTAGCAAGCGTTCCTGTTCGAAAGAATAGCTGCCAAACGATTTTCTGCAAACTGGCCGCGCGAAAGCTGGGGCAAGAGACTGAGGGAATACTTGCAAGAAGACCCCCTATTTTTGAAAAACCCGTTCGTCCACGAACGGGGGCTTCTGATTGGTGCGGCACAGTCACAATGATTGACAGCGTGGCAATGGGGAAGCCCTGTAAAAACACCCTGAAAAGTAATCAGAAGGACAAGATGAACTTTCTGCGAAGTTTAAAAACGTTCTGTCTGGCGGATTCAGAGCCACCTTAAGTCTGTGATTTTTTTAAGGTGGCTCTGAATCCACTAGACAGATTAACTTTGCAGAACGTTTCATCTTGCCCTTCTGATTACGTTTCAGAAATAAAAAATGGGGGTCACCTAGTTCATTTTTGAGATATACGCAACTAAAGACAAAATAACGGATGTTTTTACGGGGCTTCCCCGTTGCCAAGGTGGCGTGTATTGTCACATAAATGACTGCATCTTGTTCAGCAATAATCCGTGTTTCATTTGGTACCACAATATTGCAAATACATGATACAGCGTTGTAGCGCTGATCCTTCCAATTAGAGCGTTACTTGGAAGCGTTGAGACTGTTTTGAGCCACCTTAATTTTTCAGATGTTTGTCATGATTTGCGGAGTTCGAAATAAAAGAAAACGAAGAACAGGCTTCTCGAGTATCGTCATGATTTCCAGTACAAAGCGTCATACGCGATCAAGTAAGTGGTTGAGGTAAATTCTGTGAGAATGACAGCCTGTGGTTTAAACGAAAGTCTGGACTGCTTGGACGATATCCATCAAGGAAAATTCAACATTATTTACGCGTCAGCTGAAGCCGCTATGGAAAAGCGTTTCCATAATTCACTAAAAGCAAAAGATTCGTGATTTACCAAAACTTTGGCAGCGCTTATTGTCGACGCAAAGTTTGGACTGGATTGAAGTAAGCTTTTCGTTCGCTTGAAATAGATACTTTATATTTACGCAGGATGAATGAATAAAATGCCTACGAACGATCAAAATCCATATCTGTTTCAGGATCAAGGAAATAAATTGTATTCATAGTTAGTAGAGGGGAACTCTCTACTAACTATCCTGTATTGTAGTCGTCAAATTTTTTGCTTAACTTGCCGAATGTAAGCTTGAGCCCTATATCATGAATTGAGACAAGATGAAGACAACTACGCAGCTCCCCTGTCAAATCTTCTTTTATTCTGAGAAGAAAGCGGCTCCTTTGCACACTCATGTGATTTTCTTGAGTATTTTTATTTGCTATTTCATCTACGATTTCGTGATGATTTGACCAAAAACGTACTGTGGATTATCAAGCTAGCCTTACTACTCGAACTCGAACTCTGTACGAGTTACATTCCTAAATTTCGCATTTTACGAGCTCACGGATTGCTTACACGTTCTGAAAATTGGCTGTTATTTTCGATGGTTCAAACAAATTCTCGGAAGAAATATAACCATTCTTACCCGGCTGAGAGGCTGCCGTTACAAATTTAACTTTAAAATCACACTGACAAATTCTGCATTCATCGCTCAGTGTCTCCTCGGTGCCTCGGTTTGTTTTGACGAAAGTCAACATGTGTTAACAAGGTTATTATTTTTTTTGGCTAATTTGCTGATAAGGCGTCAATCAGCGCATGTCAAGAACAGGTGGGCGTTTTTCAAAAATGGGGGGTCTTCTTGCAAAGCCTTCCCTCAGTCTCTTTGCCCCAACTTTCGCGCGGGCAGTTTGCAGAAAATCGTTTGGGTTCTCTTCTTTCGAACAGGAACGCTTGCCACACAGGTTAATATTTTTGTTGAGAATGGTGTCTTCGTGGAGTAGTAAAAAATCAGCAAAAATCCATGGCCAGTTTTTTGGCAATTTCATAAAATTATACAGAAGGAGCCATTACGAGTCGAACAACCCACGCTCAAATTAAATCTATTTTGGAGTGATAGGTAATCCCGAAGCCATTCGAGTACATTTTTTCAGGTACGTAAGTGAATTTACCATAGAATGACACCACGCTCCGCTTTATATCATGGATTGCATTTATAAAAACGAGCTAAATTTGTCCAACATCGGGGATGCACTGCAATTGTCAAAGTGGCTGTAAAAATAGCCGTATTTGTCAGCCTCGTACCATGGAAACGAGCACGGTGACCCTCCTTTTTTATTAAATTTTTATCATCTCCTTATGCGAAGTTTCATCGGAAATCTATGACAAGTTCTATTTCTATGGAATCACCTTAAGGCCCGGTCAAACGGCTTCAACATTTGCTTCAATATCCGTTTGATTTTGTTGAACGATGTTGAGTGCTGGGATGGGCAAACTGTTTTAATTTCGATTCAACTTCGATTCAACATGTTGCAACACGGTTGAAAGGTGGGTGGGGTGGGGGGGGGGGGGCAAACATTACAACGTCGCTGTTGAAGAATTTAATATAGGGAGCTTAAGCACGCGCGTTTTTGAGACGCGGACGACAACCGGAAGCGAGCTATTTTCCCCTTTAACCTGTTTTCACACAACCACATTTACATTACTGAGTATCTTTTCTCCATTAGAGTGATTAGTATGAAAATGTGGGAGACACCACTGTCCTGGCACGCAAAGTTTTCTCTTCCGGTTGCCGTCCGCGTCTTAAAAACGAGCGTGCTTAAGCTTCCTAATGTTGACTGGGCCTTTAAACTCCCTATTTAGAAGGTCATCGCAAAGAAGTGGAGATAGAGAGGAAAAACGTCACGGAAAGAGAGCGGAGGCTACACTTAATTCTCCTGCCGAGGTAAAACGCGTAAACTTGGTAAAAGAGGAGAAAATAGTCAAAATAACTGAACTTAAAAGGCAAATGGAAACCTTAGAAAATTTGTGCCTGACAAAATATTTTTTTAAGGGTGTTTTAAAGTGAGCAAAAATTTCGTGGGTGTTTCGACCGTCAAAAATTAAGTCGAGTATGAATCGTTTCAGCGACAGAAATCGCCTGTAAACTGTATGAACAAGACACTTTGCTTAGTGAATATGAGATTGTACCGATTCAGTGTAAAACACACAAAATGCTGATAAGCCAGGGTCATCATACTTTCTTGATAGACTTCTCACTTATTGTTTTATTGGCGTTAAAGTTGCAGTTACAGCTCACGCTAGTTGCATTATTTATTTTTTTTCGTTATATCGTATGGAACTCTAAGACCTTCAGAACTCGAAAGCCTGACGGTGGTGACCTCTGACCAGTTATTGTGACGTCACAAAAACGTATTTCCGCGGTGCCAATAAAGTGGCAATTGAAATTCGTGTCATGCAATTTTGGTCTAAATTTATACTTGTGATTTCAAATCGAACTCGCACGGCGCGCTCATCACACGTATGATTTCAGACCAAATTGCACTCCACTCAGTTCAATTACCATTACTAATCAATTAATTGATTGATTTTTCAGCATCACTTGCAACATTTAACGCAAACCGGACCCCGTGTTTCACTGTACAACTTATATAGTTTGGCCTGAAAATTAATTAATTATCCCGTTATGAAAAACAAAGATCTTCTCTTGGTGAAGATCAATAAAATCGCCATAGTATGTCTTCTTTGGTTTTGTTTATCGCGAATATTGAACATGTCAGTGCTTGGTTGTAGGTTATAGTTAGCCCACTTTCGAATCCAACTGAATTAGCAAAAAACGGCTGTGGCAGCGCCGAAACAATAGTAAATCGTTTCGCTCAGTGCAAACCACTTCTTCTCCAAGCAGTATTGGACGCAACACTGGGGAGTTTCATTAAGCAAGGGCAACGACAACCTCAAGGAAAACGTCACGTAAAGAATATAACTTAAGGCTGGTTTTCACCAGCGACGGAGTTAGAGTAGGAGTCGTAAGGTTGAGTCATAAGCTCGGCGGAAGAATCAGAACGTTCCCATTTTCTTCCGACTCCGCTTATTACTCCGTCGCTTATGATCCAGTGAAAACTAGATTGTCGGTGTCGGAAGCGGAAGCGGAAGAACCATCCAATCACAATGCTTGGAACCGAAGATTGTGATCGTTTCATTCTTCAGCTTCTGCTTCCGACTCCGACAATGCAGTTTTTACTGGATCGTAAGCGATGGAGTCAGAAGTTGAATCGGCATTCTGCTTACGACTCGGACTTGAGTTTCACTAGATGGTATCGCTCTGCGTTTCTGATTACGACTCTCACTCCGACTCAGTCGCTAGTGAAAACCAGCCTTTAGTGCTATCGTAAGTCAATTTCGCGATTATTTAATCTTGTTCACGTTGTACATTACGGGCGAAATATATTCTTGCAACTGGATGCATGGGTATATGGACCGAAGAATAGTTTTTAACTAAAGATAGAAACTTGAAAGAATTGGCCATTGGTGCTTTTTCGCGTTGTCAGTCTCTAAACCAAAAGATTGCTGCTTTTCCCTAGCGTGTGGAGGTGCTGACGTTTTTATTGACGAAACGCTTGATTACATAACCCTAGAAGCAACTTCGAATGAAACTTTCCATGCATTACGGATCGAAATGCACTTCCCTAAAAAGAAAAATGTGATTTTTAGAATCGTATATCGACAACACAATTCACCAGAAAATTTTCTTGAATATATTTAGGAGGTAGTAGAGAAATGTTCTGCGGCAGTTAAGAATTTATGTCTGCTAGGCGATTTTAATTTATGTCTGCATAGAATAGAAACTTGTCATTATAGCCATAAATTACCATTGGTCTTACAAAGTTGTTATCTCATTTCGACGATTGATAAACCAACAAGTGTTTACAGAACTTCAGCCAGTCTTTCTGACAATATTTTGTTAATAATCCCGGGATCAGGATGTTGTAAGTGGCAACCTTATTGCTGATGTTAGCGACCACTTTTCGCAGTTTTGTATCCTGGCATCGACCATAGATAGAATCAAACAAAGGCAAATCAAGAAGCGTGATTTCTCACATTTTTGTTCCGACACCTTAAATGATGAATTTGCCACAATTGATCGAAATTTAATCATAGAGAGACCAGGTATAAACATAGATGAGATCTTCTCATCGTTTTATAAAACATTTAATAAAATTGTAAATAAACATGCTCCAATTATAACTTTCTCAAAGCGCAAGATCAAACAATTTTCCAAGCCATGGATAACCAAGGGATTACGAATTTCAATCCAAACAAAAATAGATTATATCAATCCGGTGATTTTGACAAATATAAATATTACAGAAACAAAATTTGTACTCTGATTAGGCTTAAGTAAGAAAATTTATTATCATAAACTTTTCAAGAACAACTTGAATGATATGCGGAAAACGTGGCAAGCTTTAAATGCGCTACTAAATGGTCGGGAGAGAAGACGTCTTATAAGCAGAAATCAATAATAGATCGTCAATGACCCATCGCGTATACCCAACATTATAAATAAGTATTTCTTATGTGTTGGTAATAATCTAGCAACTAAAATGCCTCAACCTGAGCATTCTAATATGGACTATCTTAGTAATTCCAAATCAGCAGATACTGTTACTTCGTCTGTCAGTCTAGGTGCATACCCTTCTAAACTGAAAATGTCCAAAATTATGACAATCTTCAAAGCTGATGACGAAACTGATGCCCGCAATTATGGACCAATTTCATTATTGTCAAACTTCAATAGAATTTTTGAGAAAATTATGTACAACAGAATGAAGGTTTTCATAGAAAACACCAGCTCTTATCGTCATCCCAATACCGTTTTCGTCAAGCACACTCAACTGAACATGCTATACTTGACATGGTACTGAGAAACCATCCGTAGCAATATGTACAGAAGGCTTTTTTCCTGTGGGGTGCTGAAGGCTTAAGAAAGCTTTTGATACCGTCGACCATAAAATATTACTTGATAAACTTAATTATTACGGCTTTCGAGGAATCGTTAATCAGTGGTTTTTCGTACTCAAACAACTGAGATTAACTCTTACATTTCGGATAAAGAAGTAGTTATTTTTCTTTTTTTACCAATACTATTCATTCTTTGTGACGTTGTTGTTGCTATAGCCGTCGTGGTTTGCTTAAGGTGATTCCCTGGTTTTGCATTACGCAACCCCGCTGTGCACATATACCATCCCTCCTCAAACTCGGTCTTACGCATCTCAACACATCTTCTTAATCTTTGGTACCATCTTATCAGTTTCTCTATTCATACTCTTATTAATTCAGTCTCAACATTACAACATACTAAGGGAACAAAGCACTGAGCTTTGCACTTACCGGTACTCGAACTCGCACCCTCCAGATCTTTAGTCCTGTTTTCACCACTACACTACAACGACGAACATGCGCAATTCAACACAGTTCTTTTCATTTTTTACTTTTCTATGATTGGTCAATTAATATCTATGTACAACAACCAAAACTAATCCTAAGCTGACCCTATTTTTTTCTCTATGCTTAAGGTAGGCTCCAAAAGAGTTTCTTTAATCCATCTGAGTGAGTATTCAACCTCAAACTCTTAGCTTCCAGCCACTTGCCCTCATGGCTATTTATTTCTCTAAGTCTTGCAAGGGGTCTAAAGTTTGATGACGTCGAACGCGCTGTCAGCTATGCTGGTCCATTTCTCGCGCGAATGTTTTTGTTCGCGTCATGCAGCTCTCCAAACCATGTGACACTGTGACACAAATACATACGTACATCAACTTTATTTATCTCGAAATTCAGTGTAAGCTTAGAAAGTTAGTATTTTATCGCAAACGTGACTAACGAGCCAAAAAACATAAACTAAAATACAGCAAACAATTCCTTACAAACTTTAATATATTTGAATGGATCAATCTTAGCATGCATGCATTTCCACAGATCTTCCTTTACATTAACTTGCCAATAAAGTGTTTCCGATTAATTATTTAAAAACAAAGAGAGAAGTCGGACAAAACCTTGGTAAGCACATATGCATCAGTAAACTGAGTGAAAACTCCCGACTTTCAAGTCATATAGAGGAAAAACCCTAAACTGGCTCCGAGCGAGACTACAACGCAAAATTAAAAACAGAGCTCTTTTGAACTCTGGCATTTTTAATGCATATAACAATGGATTTATAAGAGAGTTTGCGTAAAAAAAGATGCAAAAGGAATAATAGAGCCTTGTGTGATACATTGTTGTTCCAAATCTCTCACCTAAAGTAACAAAAAAAAGAAACAAGAAAATTGTAAATGGCATCACTAGTATTAACGATACAATTGTTACAATGAACAATGTCTTGGTTAGTTTTCTTTCTCCTCTGATTGCACCATGATGGTGAGGACGCGTTCCACAGTAAACTTTAGTAGCGATGGCCGTGTAAGAAACAACGATAATCAAAAGGCAAGAAAATAGCAACGCGAAGTATGATGCTTTCGCTTGAAAAAAAAAAGTGGTATCCGAGCGGCCCAGGAAAAGAGGTGAAAAAACGAGAGCTGTAGACAGGGCAGCTGTAAACCAAACACCCGCAACAGCTGCTCCAAATATCTTCTTTTTGATGAGGCGATGCTTGAATGGACGAAACGTTGTGTGCACCCGCTCCAAAGAAATAGCAGCAAGGTTTGCTACAGAGGCTAGTGGAAAGAAATACGTCAAACTTGAAGAAAATATGCTCATCTCAAAGCTCCACAACATGTTAATCTTCCAAACGTTACAATAGTTGCCCAATGACAAACTCTCTTCGATCAAGCCGTATGTAACAAACATGTCTGCAACCGCCAGGCTGATCATCAGGTACATGCTATGCTTGTGAAGGATTCGCTCTTTCAGAAAAATAATGATTGTAAGGGCATTCATGGTCACTATAGCAACAGCTTCGATGTTAAGTATTGTCAGCCAGGCAATGCACTCGGATGAAGAAAAGCGCTCGAAATTTGGAGTATCTGTTCTGTTTTGGTGATGAGAATCATTGGCCATCTACGTGAAGAAAGAAAACGACGATTAGAACATTAGGATAGTTTGTGATTGGCTAAGAAAAATGCGGTTTTTAGCTAACGCAATACAAATAAAGAGGAAAGAGGTAATTCGGCAAAAAAATCGAAGGTAACAACAAAGCATTCCGATTGGCCAATATTCACAGATAGCCAATCAAATGTGAGTCCTCTGCACAATTATCATAACTTTTCTTTTAATTTTCTTTCTGTATACAGTCAACTCCCGTTGTAGCGGACACCCTCGGGACCGAGATTTGGTGTAGCGGGGTGCGAGAAAATTTTAATTTTAAACCATATTTACAGAAGGGGGTCACGTGTGTGTTCATTCTCATTAACTCCAGTACCCTTTTCAGACCCTTTGTCGCCCGTAAAGAGCGTCAGAACTTTATTTACAAACAGAACCGAGAACTTAACAGAACAGGAGTTACGTACCCTTTGTGTACAGTACTAAGTACATAAAAAACAATCATCGTATGTTGCAGCAATGTCCACACAAGCATCGTTTTGGTTTCCTACTGTACTGAAGTACAGTAATCTACATTTCTAAAAAAAAATTATTTTCAAGGATAAACCTGAACATCAGCTATTGATTGCATCAGCTATCATATTGCCTTAAAAGATCGTTCCAATCGGCTCTGTGTACTTCTCCTTTGAATTGCAACTTCCCCCACTTTGTCGCCAAGGAGACTTAATTCATTAGTAACCTTAAATTCCCCTCTATGAATCAAAAGAGCAGAAAAAATAGACTTGATGATGTGTGCAAATATTCCAAGATGCTGCTCGGTGTCCGCTATAACGAGAGAGAAAACAATAAAATTGTGACGTTGGGACCGAATAAAGTGTCTTTAAGTCCGTAATAGCGAGAGTCCGTAATAGCGGGAGTTTATTTCAGTCAAACGTCTGTAACTTTCGCCGGGAATTTAGCTGCTGTCTGTAATAGCGGGGTGTCCGTAATAGCGAGGTGTCCGCAAGGCGGGAGTTGACTGTATTATCAATAAGTAGCCACAATTTTTTTTTCGAAACATTTGAAAAAATTAAACACTGATAAATTTAAGACCTCTGGGCTCGTACAGTTTAGTTGGTTTTTAAAAACCTTACAAGTTTGGTTTGTCCCAAATTGCACGTGTGATAGTTAGCTCCCAGACCCCAAACGGGTGTAATTCCCCATAGGCCCTTGTGGTCAGAAAATAAAACGAAAAAGCACATGGTTGAAATGTTTGTAGATTTGATTGTTTTGCTCGCCGTTTCGCGAAGGTAAAACCGGCTCTTCTAAGCTCTATCGAGGTCGAGAGTTACAAAATTGGTGGTCCGTGAGAGGCAGTTCCGGCGATAGATGCGAAGGAGCTCCTGCTTTTACGTGGGAATGTCACCAGATGTCACCGAGTAAGCTTGTTGGTTTCCATCGAGTGGACTTTGCAGCATTGACAACACGTCCCGTTCGGATGGCTAACTGTTTGGGAATTAATTTCAAAGCGGCAAACTGAGAGTGTCTTTGGCATTTTCGAGGTAAGAGTCCTAAAGTCTGTAAGTTTGAGTGGATTATTGCGACGAGATTTACTGTGGAAGACTGAGTTGATTCAAACGGGATAATTAGAAATTCAAGATGGCGGAGGAGCTTCAATTACGAATTCACACTGAACTCTGTAAAGCAACCGTCGAAAGTACAACATTAGTGGCAAAACAATTAAAAATAAGTGACTCCGAGGTAAAAGACAAAGGGAAATTCTCGATTATCAATAAAATTGGAAATGTTATTGAATAATAATAATAATTTATTACTTATAGTGCGCCTGTTACATTGAGAGATGCTCACAGGCGCATTACAATATGGAAAGAAAAATTACAATATCGAGAGAAACTTAATATACCTTAATTACAAGTTGTTATATTATATAAAGCTCATTAAACTTATTTACAAAACCTATTTACAAAAGATAATCTATATATAAATAAAAATGAGCCGCATAGTTACTGTTTCTCATAGCAGCTGAATGCATCGCGGAAAAGATGCGTACAAAAGATAATCTATATATAAATAAAAATGAGTCGCATAGTTACTGTTTCTCATAGCAGCTGAATGCATCGCGGAAAAGATGCGTTTTCAGAAGGCGCTTAAAGGTGTTTACATTGTTCGCATTTCGTATTGCCTTGGGGAGACTGTTCCAGAGTTTTGGTGCCGCACATGTAAATGAGCGGTCACCAAGAGTGGTAAGACTCTTGAACGCAGGATACTTCAATAAGAGTGTGTCCGAGTTGGTTCTCAGGTTATATCTCCCAGGCTTTTTCAGTTCTATGAGTTCTGATAGGTACAGGGGTGCAAGGCCATTAAGAGTTTTATATACAAGCAATAATATCTTAAACTGGATTCGGTAGCTGACAGGCAGCCAGTGGAGATTGTATAACGAAGGTGAAATATGCTCATAGAGGTTGATGTTACAGATGACAAGGGCGGCCGCGTTCTGAACGCCCTGAAGTTTTTGTAGTTGGTTACCTTTCAACCCATAGAGCAGGCTGTTGCAGAAATCTAATCGACTGGTAACAAACGCATTCACTAAAGTCTGTGCGCAGTCAGAGCTAAGATATTTCCTTATTCTCCTAATATTGTAGAGATGAAAAAATGCAGATCTACAGATGTTATTAATGTGCGTGTCCATCTTGAGTTGGTCATCGAACCAGCAGCCTAGATTTCTTACTTTGCTGGCTGCTGTAACTATGCTCTCTCCAACCTGTAAGGAATCTATGTAGACTTTGGCAAGTTGTTGTCTGGTGCCAATTATGATTAACTCGGTCTTGTCATCGTTTAGCTTTAATCTGTCTCGGAGCATCCATTTCCGTATATCCATAATACAACTTTGCATGGCCTCTAATGCTGCTGACTGCTCAGAGCCTGAGTCTGGGCTGAATGATACATACAGTTGTGTATCATCCGCATAGGTATGCACATCAGGAAGGTGATGTTCGATGATTTTGAACAGTCTACTTGTATAGAGAACAAACAAAAGAGGCCCAAGACAGGAACCCTGTGGGACGCCGTACTTTGTATGGAACTTGGTCGATGTCTTGCCGTTGATGGAGATAGACTGAAATCTGTTGCGAAGATAGGAGTCGAACCACGAGTAGGCTTGCCCTGATATGCCAAAGTCAGAGGACAGACGGTCCAGCAATATGGTGTGATCGACAGTGTCAAATGCTACGCTAAGGTCAAGAAGCACGAGTAATGTGACACGCTGCTGGTTCATGTTGAGTAGGATATCATTTTTGACTCGCAACAGGGCAGTTTCTGTACTATGATGTTCACGATAAGCAGATTGCGCCTTAGGGTAGAGTCTGTTTATGGTAAGATGATCGTGGATTTGACAGAACACTGCCCGCTCAGTCAGTTTTGAAGCAAATTGAAGATTGCTGATTGGTCGCAGGTTGGCGAAGAGTGCTTCAGCAGCAATCTTTGGTCTAGGTCGAACATCTGCTAGCTTCCAGGTATCAGGAAAGTTGCCATTTTGAAGAGAAAGATTTAACATACGAGTAATGACTGGCAGGAGTACATCTAGACTTTCGACCACGTGCACCAAGGAGGTGGGCATGGGGTCTAAACTGCAGGTCTTCTTGCTAGATCTCCCAATTAGGCCCTTGACGTCTTCTTCACTCAGTTCCGTGAAGGAAGTCAACTGATTAGGACATGATGTGTATAGTGGTTCTGTCGCTGTTGGACAAAGGTTTGAGGCAGCTGTATCAAGTTCAGTGCGAATGCGCTCAATCTTCTGTGCAAAAAACTTCCCGATGTCATTGGCTAGTTTTGTTGTATCATTATAGCCTGGGAAGGTCAGGTCGGCTTCTTGATTAAACAGCGATTTTGCACATTTGAAGAGCTTACGTTAGTCATCACTGTTTCCTTGTATAAGATCTGTGTAATAGGTTGTACGAGCTCTTTTCATGACACAGGTGGCAATGTTCTTTGAAGAGCAATTAACTGGATTGGCCGATGAGGACAAAGTTGGCTTTCTTCAGCCTATTGCCGAAATTTTAACTGATTTGCCGCCACCTCTTGAGGAACTTGATAAAAATAAGAGCGAGTTACTTATTCTAAAGAAAGAGATTGAAGCGTTTAAACTTATGCATGAGCAGATACCCAAGGAGGTTGGGGTCAAAGAGGGTATTACCCAGGTTAAACAAGAGCAGGTTAATTTACAGTCGGGTGATGGTGTGTCCCCCTTCCAGTCCCTCATTGAGTCCACAAGTGTACTTAGACGTCAGTTCAAGAGAGTAGGCCAGATTGGAGACCCAGATCAAAAGGATAAGTTGAATTACAACTCATTACGGAGACAGATTGATACAGGTGTTGAGCAAAAGTACAAGGAGCATGAGATTGTGGATGGGGTTATTCGCGCCATCAGCCCAGGGCTTGTTTTAAGAAGTTATCTAGAATCCTTTACGACCTTGTCTCTTGAGCGTCTCAAGAAAATCCTTCGTAGCCATTATGGGGTTATGAACACTACGGAACTGTACCAAAGTTTATCGTCTATTTGCCAAAGTGGGAAAGAAACACCACAAGCATTCCTAATGAGAGCCCTTGACTTAAGGCAAAAGATACTCTTTGCAAGCCAAGAAGGGGAAGACTCCTTGAAGTATGATGCTTCGCACATTCAGCAACTCTTTCGTGGAACCGTTGAGACTGGGCTACAAGATGAGAGTATCAGAGTCAAACTTCGGCCTTACTTGGCCAACCCACTGGTTGAAGATGAAGAACTCATTCACCAGGCGAATGTTGCCGTTTCGTCTGAAGAGGAACGGCTTCTCAAACTGAAAAGCCAGACCAAGACTAAGCCAGCCTATGTGACGCAGATTGGTCAAGAGGCAGAGTCACCAGAAGTACCTTCTAGTAAAGTCCGCACCGTGAAGAAGGATCCTAACCTACCAAACCGGGCAAAAACAGAACTTCAAGAACTCAAGGCTGAGGTGGAAGCATTGAAGACGGAGGTTAAGAGTAAATCAGAAGCGAACGCCCAACCAGTCCGACAGGGAGGAAACAGTTGGAGTTATGGAAGGGGTTGGGAACGACGGGAAGCAAGACCCCGACCATCCAAATGCCAGTCCTGCTTTGAGAAAGGGGAAGAACGGTGTAACCACTGTTTTAAATGTGGGAGCGATAGCCACTATGCCATTGGTTGCCGACAGGGTCAGTCACCAGGACAGAGATCGCTAAACGAGAGACGGCTACTTGTGCGGGACCAGAAGTAAAGATGTCTACTCAAGAAGAAGAGTCTACATCAGGATTCAACATTTAAAGTGCTTTCAAAAAGGATTCGCAGATAGTGATGAGAGGCAGCTGGAAACTTTGATTAACTTGATTCAAGCCCCAAGTGATGATTACCTTTGCACTGTCCGAACTTCAAAGAGAGACATCATCATCCCGAGGGGCCAGATTGTTAATGTTTCATGCAGGGCAAATACTGGGCCTGTGTCAGCAACGATACCAGTTCTGTTCGAACCTGATGAAATGGCTCAATGGCCAACCGGTCTCCAGATTTATGAAACGCTTAAGACTGTTAAGAAGGGATCTGTGTCACGAATTGATATTGAAGTCCATAATACAAGTCAACATGACATTACACTTCCCAACCGCACCCCACTGGGAAGATTGCAGTTAGTTAAGTCTGTTACACCCATGGAAGCCCGATTAGCCAAAGAGAAGGGGCCCGAAACTTGTCGTAAAGACTACACATGTACCCCTACTGGAGTAGACGATGAAGGACTTTGCAAGGAGCCAAATAATACTGTGCCTGAGGTTGACATGACTAGTCTGACAACGGAACAAAAGGAAGTAGTACAACGGATGTTGAAAGAAGAAGCCGCCTCATTCGCAACCAATAAAGATGATATAGGGTGCATGGAAGGTCTTCAGGTGGATATTGAATTGTCAGACCGAACACCCGTTCAGCGCAATTACGTGTCAATCCCACGGCCCCTTTATCAAGAAGTGAAGAGCTACATTGAAGACCTAATGAACAAACGGTTCATCACCAAATCACGATCATCTTATTCGTCGCCAGTAGTGTGTGTTAGGAAGAAGGATGGCACTCTTCGACTGTGTGTGGACTATCGCGAATTAAACCGTCGTACCGTTCCTGACAGACACCCCATTCCAAGAATACAAGAAACCCTGGATAGCTTAGGTGGTAATTCGTGGATTAGCGTCCTAGATCAGGGCAAGGCTTACCATCAGGGCTTCATAGCACCAAAAAGCCGACCATACACCGCGTTCATCACACCGTGGGGCTTATATGAATGGGTTCGTATACCCTTCGGGTTGACAAATGCGCCCGCAAATTTTCAACGATACATGGAACATTGCCTTGGCGAATTGAGGGATGAAATAGCCATTCCCTATTTAGATGATGTCATCGTTTTTAGCCAGTCCTTCGAGGAACACGTGGAACACATGCGAAAAGTACTCAAGCGCCTCCGGCAGCAAGGTATCAAACTCAAGCCGTCCAAATGTAAACTGTTTCGAAGAGAAGTTTGTTTCCTGGGACGTATTGTTTCGAAAGATGGATATAGAGTGGATCCCAGCGGATTAACTGCTGTGACTACCCTTGCAGAAAAGAAACCTGGGACTGTCGGGGAAGTGAGACAGTTAATTGGATTTCTGAGTTACTATCGTCGTTATGTTCCCAATTTTGCCTGTCTCGCCAAGCCCTTGTATGGACTGTTAAACACACCAAAGCCTGAAAGTACACCCAAGCATACTGTGAGAAGGGTCTCCGACAAAAGGAATGGCCAGTTACCATCTGCAACACCAATTACGTGGACAAAAACCCACCAACAGTCATTGAGAGAACTCATTGGATATCTGACTAATCCACCGATTATGGCCTATCCAGATTATGAAAAACCATTTATTGTTTACACGGATGCATGTAATGATGGCCTTGGTGCGGTCCTCTATCAGCGACAGGATGGGAAAACCAGAGTCATCGCATATGCGTCCCGCACTCTTACACCCGCAGAGAAGAACTATAACCTTCATGCCGGAAAACTCGAATTTCTGGCCTTGAAATGGGCAGTGTCGGACCAATTCCGGGATTATCTATATTATGCACCCGAATTCACAGTGTATACCGATAACAATCCGCTGACATATATACTGACTTCCGCAAAGCTGAATGCGACCAGCTTACGCTGAGTTGGCGAACTAGCAGATTTCAGGTTCCAAGTGAAATACCGTCCAGGCAAGTCCAATAGTGATGCTGACACGCTGTCACGAATGCCTCTGAACATTGAAGATTACATGACCTTGTGCAGTGAAAGAAGCAGCTTAGAGGTCGTACAGGCAACTATCTGTTCCGTGCAGTTTCAAAGTCGAGGTGACTTTCCGTGGCTAACAGCTTTAACTGATTCGATTACAGCCCTAGATGATGACAACATTATTACAACAGACCAGCACATTGACCTTAAGCAAGCACAAGAATTAGATCCAGTGATTAGCAGGGTTATGCACTTCATACAGTCAGGGAGGAGACCTTCAGTCAGAGAAAGTAAAGCTGAATCCAGGGACGTACAGCGGCTGCTGTTCGAGTGGAACAAACTGATCCTAGGAAACGACAATGTATTGTACCGTAAAACAAGCACAAACGAACAGGTTGTATTACCCCGGAAACTTCGTAGGATTATTCTTAAAGAACTCCATGAGGACATGGGCCACTTGGGTGCTGAAAAAGTGTTTGATTTGACAAAAGCAAGATTTTACTGGCCACACATGAAAAACGATATCACACACTTTGTTACCAAAGTATGCAGATGCATCAAACAAAAACCACCTGTGATCAAGCAGCGAGAGCCACTTAACCCAATTGTCACCACAGCGCCCTTTCAAATGGTCTCACTGGATTTTCTTCATGTTGAAGCAAGCGCAGGAGGCTATCAGTACATCTTGGTAGTGATGGATCACTTCACCCGGTATGCTCAAGTTTACGCAACCAAAGAGAAGTGTGCAAAGACTGCAGCAGAGAGGGTATACAACGATTTCATCTTGCGTTTTGGAGTCCCTGAGACAATCCACCATGATCAAGGCGGTGAATTTGAGAACAAACTGTTTTACAATCTGGATAAACTTCTTGGAACTCGTCATTCAAGAACTAAGCCGTACCACCCCCAGGGGAATGGTCAGGTTGAACGTTTCAACAGGACATTACTTTCGATGCTCCGGACTCTACCAGAAAAGCACAAGTCAAGGTGGCGTGATCACCTGAACAAAATGGTACATGCATATAATTGCACGAAGAATGACTAGACAGGTTACGCCCCATTTTTCCTTCTATTTGGCAGACCCCCGCGTCTCCCTGTTGACCTGATGTTTAACCTTAAACCACCCACTGGATTCAGTTCCTACCCAGAGTATGTTAGAAAGTGGCGAAATGCTATGTCGGAAGCTTACAAGATAGCTTCAGAAGCTGCCCAGCGGAATGCTCAGCGGGGAAAGAAACAGTATGACAAGAAGGTACGACACATCGTGCTTATGCCTGCAGGCAGAGTGCTTGTTCGAAACCTGAGTGAGCGAGGCGGACCAGGAAAACTGAGGTCATACTGGGAAAACGAGTATAGTTGTCGAGCAAAAGGGCAATGGCATGCCAGTCTACGAAGTCCGACCAGAATCGGGAGCCAAGCCATCCAGAGTACTACACCGCAACTTACTGCTACCATGTACTTACTTACCTGTGGGCGAATCCAATCTACCAGTTTCTCAAACCTCCCGAAGTGGTCGTAGACAACGGACAAGCAGTTTGCCCAAGACTCGTTCACGGCTAGCCAAGACGAAGACAACAGCAATGAAGATATCCCATCATTTGTCCCAAGTCAACTGCAACCGTGTGTCCGGCCCGGTAATAGTGCGCACCCTTCCGAAGAATTGCGGGTCAACCAAGACTCTCCAGTTATTGGCAACAACTATCACTGTGAACAGGAGGATGTCCCAGAGCCACCTAATGATGATGCACCAACCGAGAGTGTCCATGTGACGTTTGAGGCAGCCAATGAGTCAGAGCCATCCAGCGTGCTGGAAACCAATGAGTCTGAGGAACGACGTCCACAAAGGCTTCGGAGAGGCCCTGTCCGTCTGACATACGATGTTCCAGGCCAGCCCGGGTACTACCCTGCCGTAACTACTAACATACATTCTGTTTCAGGGTCCACATACCCAGCTCCTGTATCCTTCGGGTTGACACCTCCCTATCTACCGTCATGTCATTGGCCGCAGTATGGACTACCCATGCAACCCATGTATTATTTCTGTGCTTAAATACACCTTGACGAGGTGCTCACCAGGAATACAAGGATATGACTAATATGTTTGTTTTAAACTTAAAAAATTTGACCAAGTGAACATGTTTTATATTAACAAACGAGCACTAGGCTCTTAAGGATCTATTCTTTCAAAACCAAGAGGCAATAACCGTTACCGCCGAGCAAAAACATTGAAACTAGTCGCATAAAGAACACTGTGGACCTGCGCAACCCACCGATGTAGACCTACGTATGCCAGTCAAGTGAGACAATCAGCATGTTGTAAACAGAGGTTCAAATGTTGATGACTACGTTTTTTTTAAGGGGGGAGAGTGTGATAGTTAGCTCCCAGACCCCAAACGGGTGTAATTCCCCCATAGGCCCTTGTGGTCAGAAAATAAAACGAAAAAGCACATGGTTGAAATGTTTGTAGATTTGATTGTTTTGCTCGCCGTTTCGCGAAGGTAAAACCGGCTCTTCTAAGCTCTATCGAGGTCGAGAGTTACACACGAAAGCATCGTGATTATTCGTATACACGCAATCTCGCTTTAAAGTGATGAACGAATGCACTTCGTATTAGTAACATTCCGTGCTAAAATGTATTTTATTATGATCGTTTGATAAAGCAGCTGAAAATCAAGTAACACAGAGAAAACCAATAAAAGCGGTCTCTAAGTGGCACATTGACATCGAGCACAAAGGCTTGAGTTGATGAGTCTGAATATTGAACCACAAGTGGACGCTATCTATGAGAAGGCATTGTTGAGGAAACAGCCTATGTTTCAACCCTATGCACACATTTCTGAGTTGTTTCCCGAGTTCGTATACTAAATGTCTTGTAAAAGCGCACACAAAATCATTGACTTCTGCTTACCTTTTTCCTTGCAGGTTCTTTATAATCTACCTAAAATACTTCAATGCTGTCGTACGTCCCGTTAACTGAAAGACCGAAAATAATCTATAGCTGTTACACGTTTGTCAAATAGCGGAAATCGAAATGTTTTGACTATGTATAGGTTTCGAGCAACTTGGCTCTTTTCTTCAAACGATATGTGACAATAATTTGATACATATGCACTACACTTTTTATTTGTCGAGTCCTTTAAATGTTCAAGTTCAAGTTCAAGATCATAAAATTCCGCATATATGTTGCCGGTAAAATCCGTTCTCAGGTTCAATCCGTTTTAACCCAGGTTAAATTAGTGATCCTCATTTTCCCCAGTTTTACACACTCAGATAGATTGAAGAAACTTTTTTGAAGCCTAAATTAAGCCTAGAGAAAAATTACGGTCAGGTTAGAATTAGTGTTGGTTTTTATACATAGATATCAATTGACTTATTATACAAAAGTGATTTATGAAAAGAACTGTGTTGGGTTTTGCTTGATCGACGTCGTAATGTCGTGGTGAAGACACAGGACTATAGATCTGGAAGGTCCGAGCTCGATCACCGGTTAAGTGCACAGTACAGTTCTTTGTGCCCTAACTTTGTTGTAATGTTGAGACTAAATCGATCAGTGTATGAATGCAGAAGCTGATAAGATGATATGAATATGAAACATTAAGAAGATGTTTTGAGATGCGTAAGACAGAGCTTGAGGGAAGGTATTGGTGTTTTCAATCCTAACAAGGCAGAGTGCATATTCAACCTAGGTAAACCTGAGAACGGATTTGACCGAAAACATATATACAATTTTGAAACAATAACAGACTAAAGCATTGGCTTAAAAATCCGACCAAAGACAATAAGGTTTTAGAATACGAGAATAAAGCGCAAATTAAGTTAGGAAAACCGCATGAAAAAATTTTAACATTTCTTAAAGTTTGAAATTTGAAATGTGAATAAAAAATGCCTTAGAGTACCGACGAAAATAAAGAATAAAAGGAGATAAAAGAGAAGAAAAGCGATGGAGATGACAACGATTGGGGAAAATAGACAAACTGTTACAACTTTGCACGAATATGGCAGCCAGCTAATATGGCAACAGGAAACTGGTTGCTGCAAAAACTTCATTTCAACTGCAGAAAAGACTTTCAAAGCAGAGCAAATAAGGTACAATGCGCGAAAGACGCTAAATTACTCACCTTGGACACACCTCTTTCAGTTTTCGTCTTGGGCAATTTGTCTATACCTTGCTTACCAACTTGTAAAACCAAGACTTAACATTAAATCAAGTTTAGGTTCAATGCGTAGGCTAACGACTGAAACGACTGAATGAATCTGAAGGTCGGAGAACTATCAAGGCCCAAAGGCAGCCGAGAGCTTCTTATACCTAGTAAGAGCTCTATCATTAGCAAATTAAGTGCACAACATGCACAGCCTATTTGACTTTATGTCATGCTTTCCCGCGCCAATTAATTTCTAATAGATGTAATAAAGATGTTATCAACCTTGTTTTACACTCCAAAGTGCAAATTACGACACCTTTTTATTTTTTCCAGTGAATTCAGTAACGTCATTGTGCTTCGCCCTCGCGCGAACAATTAAAGTGAAAAAAAAATAACAAGTGGAAGTTAAGTTACGGAGGTTGACCTCTATGAATATAAGCCGATATATATTTTCTTCCAAGAAAACGTATTCGCGTTTTTCTTAACTTTTTCTTAAACTTGCGAAATTGTGCTGAATGAAAATTTGCTATAGAAGATATAGAACCCGAGAGGAGGAAGTTTAAAGTAAGGTTAATTCACAAATTTGGCCACCTGTCCAGCATGGGACAATAACGCCTGCTCAAGGTCATGTTATTGATCGACGGCATTTTGCAAAAGAAATAACTGTAGCCCGCTTTCAAGTAATATGTAACGAGGTAATGAAAGTATATTCCTAGTGTTCATTAAAAAAGACGGGTATGAAATTTAGGCTTTAAAATTTCATCAGTACATCACCAAGACAACTAGCTCGCACAAAGAGAAAACTATTTTTCCTGCAAAAGACCTGAGATTTGAAGTCGCTTCGAAAAAAATGCTCAAGTGAATTGTGAAGTGAGGAACTGACTGAAATATTGTGCTGTTTCACCTTAACAGACAAGATAGAAGCTGTGTTTAAATTAATATTTGTTGATGACTTCCTCTCCAGCTGCATGGAGAATGTTTTTGTGTTTAACCCATTGTTAAGCACACTAGTCTTTAAAGTTTACCTAACTTCATGTCAAAACAAAAGTGCATCAATAAATTGAAACACATAATTTGCCTTATAATTGTGCTTGTCGCTTCTTATGTCGTCAGTAATATATAATAATGATAATTAAAATAATAATACAATTGTTTCGGTTTCCTCTTCAGGTGCTTGATCGAGCAAAGTGTTTTTCCTAAAATTTATCAAAGGTGACATGGAGCCAAAAGAATGCGGTTGTTTTGATTAAATAACTGAATTTAGATGCAAAACAAAGAGTATCTTTTTTGATATTTAGAATACTGCCTGAGAGGCTGTAAGTTTTACTATTTTTCTTTTATTTTTCAGTTCGACAAATGCGTGTTCAATTCTTGGAGGCAGTTTAATTAATTCGTCTCGAATACCAATTTTTTGGCTCCGAGTTTCCTCAAATTGGCAAACGTTTAAGTTAACTGTATGATGAGGTACTAGGGCTAATATTTATATTTTTCCTACTTTTTATAACAGGGTCGAACAACACGACAATTGCTACAACTCCGAAATACAAGATCCTTCTACGACCTTAATCAAGAACAGCCCCTGGTGCACCCACACATACACACACATACACATGGAATATATCACGCTCTCCTTGACAAGCACAAAATACTATTTTTTCAATGCCCATTGTTCTTTCCCTCTCACGCCCTCATTCCAAAAAGCTGCCAGTAACCTGCGCCCCAAAAATACTGTCGTATGGTCGAAATAGCCAAGATATTCAACTCGGAAAAAGCCAGAAGTTGACATTCTTTTACTGAATTCTGAAGGATAGAGTATGCGGCAATGGCCTTCTTTTCTTCCCTTTGGGGTCTTCATGGTGGAATCTGCAACCGGCAGGTCTTCGC
This sequence comes from Montipora foliosa, assembly GCF_036669935.1. NCBI lineage: Eukaryota > Metazoa > Cnidaria > Anthozoa > Scleractinia > Acroporidae > Montipora > Montipora foliosa. Next base: position 50,041,991 of record NC_090877.1, on the reverse strand, counting down.
TTCCGATTTGCGCACCGCTTTGGTTTTTTTACGGCATTCCACCATTGTGCACGTGTTTCTTCATTGCGAAGAACGAGGAAAGCCTGACGTCATTTTTTTGCTTTCATGAGCTCTCCCTGTGGACTCAACGAGGAACAAATTCAGGCTGAATCTTTGGATTGTGAAAATGATACTCTGACTAATATTCCGTCGCATCAGATGAGGCTCTTCCGAGTTTTTTGTAGTTTGGCTTTTGTGAGATATGGTAACTGACCGTAAGAGAGATATGTCCAGATATGCACGCAAGAATAACAAATATAACAAAACATTTGCTAAGTATGTACAAATATAGCAAAAATAACAAATGAAGCAAACGACAGCAGTAACAATAACAATTCTCCAAGGCAGAGAAGGGAAGGGGGCCCAACAAGTATAACAAAAATAGCGAAAATAACAAATTTAGCAAAAATGAAACATCAAGCAATCGATACCAGCAAGAATAACAATTCTTCAAGGCAGAGAAGGGAAGGGGGCCCCACAAATATAGCAAAAATAACGAATAAAGCAAGCGATAGCAGCAAGAATAACAATTCTTCAAGGAAGCCAAAGGAAGGGGCCCCCACAAATGTAATGAATTTAACGAAAATAACAAATTTAGCGAAGATAATTATCAAATAAAGCAAGCGCGAGACACAAAAATAGCAATTGTTTAAGACCGAGAAGGGAACGGGGCCCCACAAATATAGCAAAAATACCAAATTAAGTAAGGGAGAGACACAATTTCTTAACATTGGTTATTAGCTATAGCAAACAACGGGATTGGTGGCTGACACAGTTGTCCTTTACGGAAGCTAATGAAACTCATGACTCTTACCTGAACAGGGTTCTTTGCGATATCGGAATTGTTTTCACGAACAATTCGCTAGGGTCTGTGATCCGTAGCCCTTGCGGGTAAGTTTATTTGAGGTTAGGCTATTAAATAAGTTGTTCAATTCGGCATTGACAATTAATTCCAATGTCTTGAGATTTTCGTGAGAATAAAAGACATAAGTATCATCCGCAAAAAAAGGAAAAAATTAAGATTTCTGGAGCAACGTTGAATATTGTGAACACATAACCAAGAGAGGAGCGGCCCTAAAACGGACCCTTGGGGTACACCACAACTAACTACTTCTTTATCCGAAATGTAAGAGTTAATCTCAGTTGTTTGAGTACCATTTGTCAAATACGAGGAAAACCACTGATTGACGATTCCTCGAAAGTCGTAATAATAAAGTTTATCAAGTAATATTTTATGGTCGACGGTATCAAAACCTTTCTTAAGCCTTGAGCACCCCACAGGAAAAGAGCCTTCTGTGCAAATAGGTACGGATGGTTTCTCAGTACCATGTCAAGTATAGCATGTTCAGTTGAGTGTGCTTGACGAAAACCGTATTGGGATGACGATAACAGCTGATGTTTTTAAATGAAAACCTTCATTCTGTTGTACATAATTTTCTCAAAAATTCTATTGAAGTTTGACAATAATGAAATTGGTCTATAATTGCAGGCATCAGTTTCGTCATCAGCTTTGTAGATTGGTATAATTTTGGTCATTTTCAGTTTAGAAGGGTGTGCACCTAGACTGACAGACTTGTTGAGAAACTTTGCAAGGACAAGAGATATTATATCAAAAGTTATGTAGGTTCAAGAGTACCAACCACGTGATTTATTATTCGGAATGGATAAAATTTCAAGTTTCACTTCATGCGAAGTAACAGTATCTGGTGATTTGGAATTACTGAGATAGTCCATAAGGGAATGCTCAGCTTGAGGCATTTTAGTTGCTAGATTATTACCAACACATGAGAAATACTTATTCATAATGTTGGGTATACGCGATGGGTCATTGACGATGCTATTATTGATTTCTGGATCCTTAAGTTTATTGATTAGCTTAAGACGTCCTCTCTTCCGACCATTTAGTAGCGCATTTAAAGCTTGCCACGTTTTCCGCATATCATTCAAGCTGTTCTTGAAAATTTCATGATAATAACTTTTCTTACTAAGCGAATCAGAGTACAAATTTTGTTTCTGTAATATTATATTTCTCAAAATCACCGGATTGATATAATCTATTTTTGTTTGGATTGAAATTCGTAATCCCTTGGTTATCCATGGCTTGGAAAATTGTTTTGATCTTGCGCTTTGAGAAAGTTATAATTGGAGCATGTTTATTTACAATTTTATTAAATGTTTTATAGAACGATATGAAGATCTCATCTATGTTTATACCTGGTCTCTCTATGATTAAATTTCAATCAATTGTGGCAAATTCATCAAAAAGGTGTCAGAGCAAAAATGCGAGAAATCACGCTTCTTGATTTGCCTTCGTTTGATTCTATCTATTGACGATGCCAGGAAACAAAACTGCGAAAAGTGGTTGCTAACATCTGCAATAAGGTTGCCACTTACAACAAACTGGTCCCGGGATTATAAACGAAATATTGTCAGTAAGACTGGCTGAAGTTTTGTAAACCAGTGTTGGTTTATCAATCGTCGGAATGAGATAACAACCTAGCACACATAAATTCTTAACTGCCGCAGAATATTTCTACACTGCCTCCTCCATATATTTAAGAAAATTCTGTGGTGAATTGCCGGTTGTCAATATACGATTCCACAAATTACAATTTCTTCTAAGGGAAGCGCATTTCGATCCATAATGCTTGGTAAAATTCATTCGAAGTTGCTTCTAGGGCTATGTAATCAAGCGTTTCGTCAATAAAAACGTCAGCACCTCCACACACTAGGAAAAAGCAGCAATCTTTTGGTTTAGAGAACAACGCGAACAAGCACTAATGGCTAATTCTTTCAAGTTTCTATCTTTAGTTAACAACTATTCGGTCCCTACCCATACATCCAGTTGCAAGATTATATTTCGCCCGTAATGTACAACGTGCCACGTTGACAAGATTAAATAATCGCGAAATTGACTTACGATAGCACTGGTTTTCGCTACCGACTGAGCCCGAGTCGCAGTCGTAATCAGAAACGCAGAGCGATACCATCTAGTGAAAATCAAGTCGGAGTCGGAAGCAGAATACCGATTCCTCTTCTGATTCCGCCGCTTACGATCCAGTGAAAACTGCATTGTCGGAATCGGAAGCAGAAGCTGAAGAATAAACCAATCACAATGCTCCATTCCAGGCATTGTGATTGATTGGTTCTCCTCTGCTTCCGACACCGACAATCTAGGTTTCACTGGATCATAAGCGACGGAGTCATAAGCGGAGTCGGAAGAAAATGGGAACGTTCTGATTCTTCCGTCGAGCTTATGACTCCGCTTACGACTCCGACTCTAACTCCGTCGCTAGTGAAAACCAGCCTTACGTCATATTCTTTACGTGACGTTTTCCTTGAGGTTGTCGTTGCCCTTGCTTAATGAAACTCCCCAGTGTTGCGTCCAATACTGCTTGGAGGAGAAGTGGTTTGCACTGAGCGGAATGATTTACGAACGGCAAAACAGTATGAAAGTAATAGCTCAAACTTGGCGGAAGAAGTTACTTCACAAATTCTTTTTCTTTGACACTAAACCATTTGTTATTTTTACGGATGAGTTATTTCAAGTGGATCCTTATTTTTAAAAAGTGGCTTAGTCGTTTTTTCCTTTGTTCAGGAATGAAACTCGAATTTTTATTCTCAACTGGAATTAAATGACAATCATCTGTACTCTTTTTGATTTGTTTGCTGGTTTGTTTGGCTTTAAAATGCGAGAGAACAAGAGGTTTTTTACTCCGTTTGCCAAACTGTTTTCGATGTACCTCGACAGTGACACGAAAATTTTCCCTTATGTTATAAAAACGTTATCGCAATGAGTTCTCGTAAAAGTAAGGAGAAATATCACCAGCTTGTGTTTTCAAAAGTTTGCTTAGAGCATGTACAGGTAATTTGTTGCAGATCTTGTTTGAAGTTTGGCCTTTCTAGCCGATTCTTGTTCTAATGAACCTGGCGTGTTTCAATGAAATACATCAAAATATGAATGATCTCGTTTTCAGAGATAAAGTGGAATAGAGGACATCAAGAAAATTCTTTTTTTGACCTTGAATCGACAAAGACGATCTGTCACATCACGAGCTATAGTACGTCTGTGATTTCTGATTTTAGCATGATTCCTATTCGCTGGCTTTTGACAGTCGACTCTGAAATAACTTTTTCCTTTTCCGTTCGCTTGCTGCGAATTTGCTTGTTTTCTTTTAAAACTCATACGATTCAAGAAAAATTAACTACCTAACTGGTGAAATCGACAACAAATTTCGCAGGAAAAACCGATATCGCACTCATCCCTTCGTGATTTATGCGATATCGGTTTTTCGGGTGAAATTTACCGTTGAATTCACTAGTTAATGACATAATTAAGTAATATCCGGAAAAACCAAAACGCGGACAATTCCAAAGCCTTTTATTTTCACTAATCCTACAGCCAGTAAGAATAAACAACCCGGTAGCTCCGCCTTTAGGCTTGGCTAAATCTATATATTATGTAATAATCATTTATTCCTTTAAGAAAAGAAGTCTAAATAATTTTGTGTACAGTCTGGCTTGCCGCGATAAGCTTTTCACTATTTGCCAGTCAGCCTAGTAATAGCTTGAACTGTTTGCTGTAAATAAATAAAACTTGAAAACTTGAAACTTGCTTTCGATGTTGTTTTTTGTGCTGGAGAACGAAATGAACTGAAATCCGTGCCGCAAGTGCTGCATGATTATAATTCATTTTTTTAACCAATACTATTCATTCTTTGTGACGTTGTCGTTGCCGCAGCAGTCGTCGTTGCTTAAGGTGATTCCCTTGTTTTGCATTACGCAACTCTACTGTGCAAATACTATCCCTCCTCAAACTCGGTCTTACGCATCTCAACACATCTTCTTAACCTTTGGTATCATCTTATCGGTTTCTGTATTCATACACGTCTTAATTCAGTCTCAACATTACAACATAGTAAGGGAACAAAGAACTGTACTATGCACTGACCGGTACTCGAACTCGCTCCCTCCAGAGCTATAGTCCTACATATTAACCACTACACTACAACGACGACAATGCTCAATCCAACACAGTTCTTTTAATTTTTTTACATTCTGTGATTGGTCAATTAATATTTATGTAAAACAACCAAAACTAATCCTAACCTTACCCTAATTTTTCTCTAGGCTTAAGTTAGGCTCCTAAAGAGTTTTTTTTAATCCATCTGTGTTCGTATTCAACCTCAAAGTCTTATCTTCCAGCCACTTGAGCTCAACGCTATTTGTTTTTCTAAGTCTTGCCAGGGGTCTAAAGTTTGATGATGTCGCGTCATGCAGCTCTCCAAACCATGTGACACTGTGACACAAATACATATGTACATCAACTTTATTTATCTCGAAATTTCAGTGTAGGCTTAGAAAGTTAGTATTTTATCGCAAACGTGACTAGCCAGCCAAAAAATATAAAGTAAAAAAGAGCAAACAATTCCTTACAAACTTCAATATATTTGAATGGATGAATCTTTAGCATGCATACCTCAGTCCACAGATCTTCCTACTTTAAATTAACTTGAATAAAGTGTTTCCAGTTAAAAACAAAGAGAGAACTCGGACGAAAGTATTTAAAACGCTCAGTTTTTTATACTTTGTAAACACATATTTATCAGTTAACTGAGTGAAAACTCCCGACTTTCAAGTCATATGGAGGAAAAACCTAAACTGGCTCCGAGCGATATCTACAACGCAATAATAAAAACAGAGATCTTTTGAACTCTGGCATTTTAAATGCATATAACAATGGATTTATAACAGAGTTTGCGTAAAATAGGCAATTTAAGGATAGTGCTAAATGCGGCCATGTTTCATAAGAAATGGTTTCAAACATTTCGCCTGAAGTAACATGAAAAAGAAACAAGAAAATTGTAAATGGCATCATTAGTATTAACGATACAATTGTTACACTGAACAATGTCTTGGTCAGTTTTCTTTCTCTTCTGATTGCACCATGATGCTGAGGATGCGTTCCACAGTAAAACTTAATAGCGATAGACGTGTAAGAAACAACGATGATCAAAAGGCAACAAAATAGCAACGCGAAGGATGATGCTTTCAGGTAAAAGAATGTAGCGATATCTGAGAGGCCCAGGAAAAATGGTGAAAAAACGATAGCTGTAGACAGGGCAGCTGTAAACCAAACACCCGCAACAGCTGCTCCAAATATCTTCTTTTTGATGAGGCGATGCTTGAATGGACGAAACGTTGCGTGCATCCGCTCCAAAGAAATAGCAGCAAGGTTTGCTACAGAGGCTGCTGGAAAGAAATGCATCAAACTTAAAAAACATATGGTGATTTCAAAGCTGCTGTACAAGTTAATCTTCCAAAAGTTACAATCGTTGGCCATTTCCAAACTGTGAACGATCAAGTTGTATGTTACAAACATGTCTGCAACCGCCAGGCTGATCACCAGGTACATGCCACGCTTGCGAAGGATTCGCTCTTTCAGGTAAATAATGATTGTAAGGGCATTCATGGTCACTATAGCAACAGCTTCGATGTTAAGTACTGTCAGCCAGGCAATGCACTCGGATAAAGACAAGGGCTCGAAATTTGAAGTAACTGTTCTGTTTTGGTGATGAGAATCATTGGCCATCTACGTGAAGGAAGAAAACGACGATTAGAACATTAGGATAGTTTGTGATCGGCTAAGAGAAATGCGGTTGGTTGTTAGGTAACGCAATACAAAAAAGAGGAAAGAGGTAATTCGGTACGAAAATCGAAGGTAACAAACTAAGCATTCTCATTGGCCAATAATCATAGATAACCAATCAAATGTGAGTCCCCTGGGAAATTATCATAACTTTTCTTTTATTTAATATCAATAAATAGCCACGATTTTTTTTTCGTACAATTTGAAAAAATTAAACACTGATAATTTTAAGACCTGTGGGCTCGTGCAGTTTAGTTGGTATTTAAAAACCTTACAATATTTTTTTGTCCCAATTTGCACGAAAACATCGTGATTATTCATATTCACGCAATCTCGCTTTAAAGTAATGAACGAATGCACTGCGTATTAGTAACATTTATAAAATTTATTTTATCATGATCGTTTGATAAAGCAGCTGAAAATGAAGTGACACAGAATAGAGCCAATAAAAGCGGCCTCTAAGTGGCGCATTGACATCGAGCACAAAAGCCTGAGTTGATGAGTCTGAATATTGATCCACAAGTGGACGCTATGTTTGAGAAGACAATGTTGGGGAAAAAGCCTATGTTTCAACCCCATACACACATTTCGGGGTTGTTTCCCGAGTTAGTTTGCTAAATGTCTTGTAAAAGCGCACACAAAATCGTTGACTTTTGCTTACCTTTTTCTTTGTAGGTTTTTTTATAATCTACCCGAAAAAAAACTTCAATACTTCAATGTTGTTCTACGTTAACTGAAAGACCGAAAATAATCTATACCTGTTACACGTTTGTTAAATAGCGGAAATTGAAATGTTTTGACTATGTATAGGTTTCGAAACTTGGCTCTTTTCTTCAAACGATATGTGCCAATAATTTGATACATACAGACTACATTTTTTATTTGTCGAGTCCTTTAAATGTTCAAGTCCAAGTTCAAGATTATAAAATTCCGCATATATGTCGCCGGTAAAATCCGTTCTCAGGTTGAATCCGTTTTAACTTAGGTAAATTGGTGATCCTCATTTTACCTAGGTTGAATACGCACTCAGATGGATTAAAGAAACTTTTTTGAACCCTAAATTAATCCTAGAGAAAAGTTAGGGTTAGGTTAGAATTAGTGTTGGTTTTTATACATAGATATCAATTGACTTACCATACAAAAATAATTTATGAAAAGAACTGTGTTGGGTTGCGCATGTTCGTCGTCGTACTGTAGTGGTGAAGACAGGACTATTCGGATCTGGAAGGTCCGAGCTCGATCACCGATAAGTGCACAGTACAGTTCTTTGTTGTAATGTTGCGACTAAATCGATCAGTGTATGAATGCAGAAGCCGATAAGATGATATATATGAAACATTAAGAAGATGTGTTGAAATGCGTAAGACAGAGCTTGAGGGAAGATATTGATGTTTTCAATCCTATCAAGGTAGAGTGCATATTCAACCTAGGTAAAATGCAGATCACGAATTTAACCTATAAGGTAAAAACGGATTCAACCTGAGAATGGATTTGACTGACCACATTTTTGAAATAATAAGAGACTAAAATATTTGCATAAAAATCCGAGCAACGACAATAAGGTTTTTAGAATTTTCATTTCATTTTTTTCATTTCATTTATTTATTCGCCATAAGGGGTACAAGAGAGAGAAGAAAAAAAAAAAAGTCTTACTGTTTACAATCTCATGGCGAGGAAGCCCAAAAGAA
>NC_090877.1:50011115-50013615 GCF_036669935.1 Montipora foliosa | reverse complement strand
GCTTTCACAGGGCTGTAGCATGCCGGGAAAAACTGAGGGGTCACAAAGATTTTAAGCAACTTGTACTTTCGGGTTCTGAGGACGCGTTGGACGGGGGTAAGCCCGTTTCTTGTAGTGGGGACTGAGGGCATAGGGGTGATCCCCTCCTCCCAATGAAAATATTTGAAAAAGGAACACCTTCAACCATTTCTGCCCTAAAATTTTGATAGATGAAACTCTTAAACAAAAGCGTAATGCATTTCAATGATCCAAGAAGCTTAGTAAAGTAATTATACTTAATCAATAAAAAATAAACAATTATTTCCATAGATTCCTTACTGGAAGTACACCATTTCTGGTGTTCTCAATAAAAATATAACGGTAGTTATTCGGCTTAACGGAAGCGCAACAGCTTTACAGACTCAAGTCATTAGTACTTCCTACATTGCGTTAGAAAACCAATGGATCTTGAAAAAAATTACAAACAAAGCAAGGGGCTGTGTCTGAATATTAAAACTAAGTTTCATCTGTAAGAGTCAGCGCAGTAAATTTGTAGTCACTATACCAGGAGCCTATTACCTGCATCAGACTGTCTGAGTTGCCAACAGAGGCATACATAAGCGTTATCGGCAAAACACTGCATCCATACTTTCACTGCAGTGCAGCCATGGGTGGCCATCAAACCAAGCTTACTGGAAGAACCTCATCCTGTTGCCATAGGACTTGGCAAAAAATGATTTCTTGGCTAATTTCGTCTATCTCCAAGTAGAGATAACTGGGAACCAATTGCTTTAACAGACTCAAGAGCAGCATAATCCTGGCTTTTCTCAGAACGCCTTTCTGGCATTTCTGCTGCGCAAGACTTTTCTTCTTTCTCATCCTTGACGTTCGCCTCATTACACCGGGACCTTACCCAGGAGAGCGACTTCTGCTTGGATTTTCGGGGTTTTTTGAGACGGCATTGCTGAGTTTAGATTATGTTCCAAAGACTAATTCAGTGATGAAGAGAGTGAGTCGCCTGGATGTCAAGACGATTTGAGTCAAATATTTTTTTGTCACAATTCTCTTTTGCTGTAATTTTTTAGTTATTTTTTTCTGTAGTTTTGTATCGCCGAATAAAAGAAGTAAAAAGATGAACTAGGGAAAATGGGCACTGTAATTCAAGTTTATCAGGAATGATTCTGTGCGGAATTATAAATATCTTGTTGTTTATATTTTCAACATTTCATACTTTTTGGGGGAAAAAGGGGAGGGGCACTGGCTCCCCCGGCACCTCCCCTTGCTACGTCCCTGTTTCAGTTACTGCCTTGTGTGAGTAACGCAATTTGTGTTTTGTTACTGCATTAAGGTTTTTGTTCTTTTTAAATGTTGAACCAAACTATCAAAAAGACTGCTGTTCTTGATAAAGTTCGTGGAACGATCTTGTATTTCGGAATTGTAGCAATTGTCGTGTTGTTCGACCGTCTTACAAAAAGCAGGAAAAATATAAATATTAGGCCTCATACAGTTGACTTAAATGTCTGCTAATTTGAGGAAACTCGGAACCAAAAAATTGGAATTCGAGACGAATTAATGGCTTTCTCTATAGCTGCTCGAAGAATGACTCCTTTTTTAGCCCATTATTTAGAAATCGTTGTCTTTAAATTTGCCGAACTTCTTGTGGAAACATAATTTGCCTTGTCGCCTGGTATGACGGCAGTAATAAATTTGTGTTCCGACTCATCACGCATGCGCACAACCATTTCAGCCGGTCAATTGGCAACCCTGGACAGCTGTATCGGCCTCGTTGGGCCTCAACAGCATGGCTTAATAACCAACATACCAGGCGAGTGTTTTAGGCATCCCTTTAAGTGGCAGCTCCACATACAAGAAATGTGGTAGGCTGGGTTGGTAACAGCAAACTGATGTTCTTCCACGGCAAGCGTGTGGCAAGGTGGATCACCAAAAGAGATCGATGTGTCAGAACCGGGTGAAATGGTTTGGCCGCATTGGGTTAAACTTGGTGTTATGGTGTGTCACGTTGCTTTTTTAATTTTTTTTTTTTATTTTCACTATTTTTTTTTTTTTTTAGTCCGACATATTTGCGATATAGTTTGCCTCAAATTCTAATCTTTTTAGCTCTTCCTCATATTATGTAATTTGTGATTACACCCGATTATCATAAATTACTATTTTGCCGGCACGTATCAAAGGTCTGGGGAGAAAATATATTCCGCATATTTTCTCCCAACGCCGTCAATATAATGTGGTATTGCCGTCTCAAAATCGCAATTAGTTTTGTATCGCGATCCATCATTTACAAGGATAAATAAAACTGTAAACTAATCAACCCGCGCCTGATCGAAATTTCAATTCTTTCTACCTAAACGAAAGCGAAACGTATCCATGGTAACATTAGTTTCTCACGTAAATAATTTTGTCGCGGTAATTTGAAATTCCTCGCAAGTTTATAGCCTTTCGTTACCATAAAATGAGTTGACTGGAACCGAAAAGTGTTGAAAATTACACAGGAATGGAGTCC
>NC_090877.1:50003615-50006115 GCF_036669935.1 Montipora foliosa | reverse complement strand
TTATTGTTATTTGGAAGAGAACTTCAAATATTGTTCCAGATTAAGGTGGCTTTTTTAATCATTTTGCGATATCGGCTCGTATACGGACATGGATATTTTTTTGAGCGGTTCTGTCTGTAGCTCGACTTTAAGTGAATAAATATGGTATTTGACCGATGAGAAGACATGGAAATATTACTTCATCATGAAGGTCATCTCGAAAGCACTTCGGTGTTCAAGATTGAAAATGGCACTTGAACAATAGGGATGAGAAATAGAAAACAATTTGTCGCCACCAACGTCAGTGTAAAATTGGTCACGCGAACGCCCACGCGTGCAATGGTTGTATGACGCAGCAAGTTTCATAAGAACGCAAAACAAAAGTCATATGTCTGACAACTAAAAAACCGAAACGCGAGATATTTGATTTAGCAATATATGCAAAAGAATATGTTTGAACTGCGGAATGGACATGGATAAGAAAATTAAACCGTTGCAAAAAGCCTGGAAAAATCCAGGCTAGCTTGAACGGGATTCGGCCCCACGACCTTGCGATTGCGTAGCATTGCTCTACCAACTGAGCTACCAAGCCTGCTGGGAGCCGGTTATTTGCGAGCTCAAGTTCTATCCCGTAACAGTGAATGAAACGATTTTAGAACTTTTATTTCAAGATACTGATTCAGCTACAGCAACAACAGAGATTGAAGTTATTGTTAAAAAAAAATGTTTTTTTTTTTCTCAGTGTGATCCAGGGCATGTAGAGAATGTGATAATTATTTGAGTCCCTATACAATGGTCCCCCTATGATAATGATACTTGGTGCAGCCTGCCCGGATTCTACCCGCGCAACTGCACAGATCGGAGGGATCTGAAACCTACTCCAGGTGATTTACTTAATTAAAGTTAAATATTTTTCATTTTTATGAAATCAGTTATGGCAAACTGAATGCAAAATCTTGGTATAACCTATCCCACTCTCCTGATTATGAGTCTGATCAGGAGCCCATGAGTAGGAGCGAGGAGGGCGTTTTCACAGACCGATTTCTTTATTTTTAGATTGGATTTCCCTCGAATTAGACTCCCGCAGGAGCCCGATGACCAATCACAGGAAACTAACTTGTCGTATTAGCATAACCAAACCGGAACCGCCTTTGTTGTTTTGCGGCAAAGGTAGTCTAAGATTCGATTAGTCTGTACAAATGCCGTGACATAGGCTTACTATGGGAATTACTCGCTCCTAGTCATGGGCCCCTGGTCTGATATACCGGTTAACAAAAATAATATTTGAGGTCATATCCTTGGTTTGCACCAAACGTCATGGCAGCCATGTTGCTGTACTGATCATGAACAACAGCGAAAAAGTCTTGAATGCAAGCCAAGAATAACCCTCTCGATTCCGTTGAGCGCTTTTGGCGATGGTGATGCTCGGGGATGTTCGGAAAAACTCCGAGTGCTCCTTTGCAAGACTCGGAACCTACCCCCTTCCGATTACTGGTTCGGCCTCTCTATCACTCAGCTATAGGAGAACGGCCGGTTCGAGCTCATATATTAAACCAGGCTCAGGTGACAACCATCCCGCTTTCACAGGGCTGTAGCATGCCGGGAAAAACTGAGGGGTCACAAAGATTTTAAGCAACTTGTACTTTGAAATTTGGGGTTTCGGGTTCGGAGGACGGGTTGGACGGGGGTAAGCCCGTTCTTTGTAGTGGGGACTGAGGGCATGGAACACCTGCAACCATTTCTTCCCTAAAAATTTCAAGTTTTTGATAGATGCAACTCTTAAACAAAAGCACAATGCATTTCAATGATCCAAGAAGCTTAGTAAAGTAATTATACTTGATCAATAAGAAATGAATAATTATTTCCATAGATTCCTTACTGGAACTACACCATTCCTGGTGTTCTCAATAAAAATATAACGGGAGTTATTCGGCTTAACGGAAGCACAACAGTTTTACAGACTCAATTCATTAGTACTTCCTACATTGCGTCAGAAAACCAATGGATCTTGAAAAAATTACAAACAAAGCAAGGGGCTGTGTCTGAATATTAAAACTAAGTTTCATCTGTAAGAGTCAGCGCAGTAAATTTGTAGTCACTATACCAGGAGCCTATTACCTGCATCAGACTGTCTGAGTTGCCAACAGAGGCATACATAAGCGTTATCGGCAAAACACTGCATCCATACTTTCACTGCAGTGCAGCCATGGGTTGCCATCAAACCACGCTTACTGGAAGAACCTCATCCTCTTGCCGTAGGACTTGGAAAAAAATGATTTCTTGGCTAATTTCGTCTATCTCCAAGTAGAGATAACTGGGAACCAACTGCTTTAACAGACTCAAGAGCAGCATAATCTTGGCTTTTCTCAGAACGCCTCTCTGGCATTTCTGCTGCGCAAGACTTTTCTTCTTTCTCATCCTTGACGTTCGCCTCATTAAACTGGGACCTTACCCAGGAGAGCGACTTCTGCTTGGATTTTCGGGGTTTTTTGAGAGGGCATTGCTGAGTTTAGATTACGTT
>NC_090877.1:49976115-49978615 GCF_036669935.1 Montipora foliosa | reverse complement strand
AGCATGCAAAAGTTTCTTTAGAGAGTAAATTCAGACATTATGTTAAAATGTCAAATATAGCGGCAAAGGATTTACTTGGAAATTTGCTCTCTTTTATTTCGTATCACATAATGAGCAGATAATGCGCCATTTTGCTCATGAATATGTATAAATGCAGGCACACTGGGTTCATGAATCTTGCTTTAGCTCCGCCTCCACTGTTCTCTTGGGTGTTCCATAAAGGTTGACAATGTACTTTTCAGTCTACCGGATTTTGTTACGACCTTTGGCGAACATTTACGATTGAAGCCGACATCCAAAGTCGTAAGTTATCACCCGAGTGAGGATTTGGCACCAGACCAGTGTTGTTCTCACACAGGAGATATTGTTTGCAGTAATCTTTCAAATTCTGCTCAGAGGAAATAGCAAAATGCTGACGTACTCGCTGTTTTCCTAGAAAATGAAGTCTAGGACCCCAACTATCAAAATTCCTGATTAACAGACGCATTTCAAGGCTACTGAAGCTTTCCAATATACGACCTTCTCATCTCGGCGCACTTAAGCTCTTAAAAGAACTTTAACAAAGGAGAAGCACTGCGTCTTTCGAGAACTCAGTCAAAGAAAGTTATTAGAAAAACCACACTTTGAACCGAAGGCTCTGTGAAAACGGCAATCCTATAAGAGCCGTGCAAACAATTCTGACTAGTTCGATTCACCGACAACCCGGTCAGACCGAATCGTTAAAAGGTTCTCCTGAAACAATGGCATGTTATTAAACAACCATCTCTAACCAGCCACCGATTAAATCCGCACAAGAAGGAAAACTGATCCCTCAAGCATAGTCAGATTGTCCGTGCGAAACTTGCTTCAATCCAAGAACAATCAGAAATCAATGCAGCGCTTAGTTACAATCTTGAAGAAACTTTGCATATGATCATTTACACCGATTCCCAAAGTCCAACGGCAATCACACGGCTTTGCCGATTTCAACAGAACTGAGTCAACAAACAAATTCCTGATCACTGATCACCAGATCCAGATGAGTTGTTCACTCATATTACGAATGTAGAAGCTAAGGACTCCTAGACTATAAACGTTAAATAATATTTAAGAATTTACTTCATTCAACCTTATAACGAGAAATAAATTCTTTGAGCCAAGTGCTGACCTAACCTGGCTCGGCCTGAGAGTACCGTTGGGCCAAAACCACCTCTCACTACTATGGTTTCACAGCATTTGCTCGATGTAACTCAATCCTGAGAAAGCAACCGCCGCTCAAAAGTTTGAAATTCTTGTTGCAACGATTTATTGCAAACATTTGAAAAGCACTGGATCAAAGAAAACAATTACTAGTATTAGTCGGTGCCTCGTCAATGTAAAACAGCACACGTTTGCCGTGGTTAGCATGGTTTAGCGTAATTTTCGCGCTCCTGGCACTCGTTTGTTTTTCGCGTCTGGGTGCGATAGAATGAAATATGACAGGAACGGGAATGCGAAAGAACGTTTCTGAATACCGGTCAACCAAACCAATGTTTTTTCTTCGACTGCTGGTCGATGATACCAGCGGCCCCGCCATATTTTTCTGTATTTTTGATCTCATTAGATTATTCGAGATATAATGGTCAACGAATCGTAAAACTACCTAACATCGATTTTCGCTCGTCGTAAGTTGAATTGCGTTTAATATAACTTCAAAAAAGTTTCAACTCTGCCGCAAATAATTGTGCGGAGAAGTTTGATCATCATCATTTCTTTTTCCCTTTCCCTTTCCATGTCGCCAGCGTAACGCGTCCGAAACGCATCAGAAACTGATTCTTCATGCCGCCAGCTTAACGGTTGCTTGGGACTTGAGGCCACTAAAGCGACTTGAGGCCAGCGTAACGCGTCCGAAACGCATCAGAAACTCATTCATCATGTTGGCTTCATGCCGCCATCTTAACGATTGCTTGGGACTTGAGGCCACAATAAAAAGCATTTAAATATCTGTGCTTGGTTCCAGTATCGACAATCTCTTAATCGGGCAAAAAGAAATCTAAACCGAAAATGTACCGAGCGACAAACTATAAAAAACTCAGAGAAGCCAGCGAATCTATTTTTTTTTAATGGTCGGCTTCTTAAGAGCGACGCACACTTGTGTTTTACGCATTAGAGTTGCGAAAAACGCTCCAACAACTGTCGCACGGGAAAGAAAACCAACTAGTCGGTTCGTGCATTTAAGGCGAGTTTTTTTTTTATAATAACAATTTTGGCCCATTTTCAAACAGAGAAAACAGGGGAGTTTGGCTCGTCTGGAACGTAATTAAAGTTAAGCCAAGCATGTTTCGCGTGAATCACGGTTGATGATTTCTCAGCTCTGAATGATGTAAAATGAAACGTGACAGGAACAAAGACAAAAATTGTGAAATTCTCTGTCATTACAATTTACAAAAGTGGTAAACATTGGTCGCAGCGAGAGGTCTGCCTCCAGTCCACAAGAGGCTTAATAAAAATGTGTTAAAAACGCTCATGACACAAAATACGA
>NC_090877.1:49966115-49971115 GCF_036669935.1 Montipora foliosa | reverse complement strand
TCAAACGCACGCTAGGCTATTTTGCGAGTCCATTTTTCGCGCGCCTGTTTTTGTTCGCGTCATGCAGCTCTCCAATCTATGTGACACTGTGACACAAATAAATACATATATCAACTTTATCTATGTCAAAATTCAGTGTAGAAAGTAGTATAGAAAGTTAGTACTTTATCGCAAACGTGACTATCGAGCCAAAAACATAAGCTAAAGTGGAGCAAACAATTCCTTACCAACTTTAATATATTTGAATAGATCAATCTTAGTATTCATGCATTTTTACACATATTCCTTTACATTAACGTGAAAATTGTTTCCAATTAAAAAAAAAGAGAGAAGTCGCACGAAAAATTAAAACCCTCAGTTTTTATATACTTGGTAAACACATATTCATCAGTTAACTGAGTGAAATCTCACAACTTTCAAGTCATTAAGAGGAAAAAGCTGAACTGGCTCCGAGCGAGATCTACAACGCAATAATAACAACAGAGCTCTTTTGAACTCTGGCATTTTTAATGCATATAGCAGTGGATTTATGAGAGAGTTTGCGTAAAGTAAGCAAAGTAACGAACATCGTAAATGGAGCCATGTTTGATCAGAAATGGTTTCAAACATTTCGCCTGAAGTAACAAAAACAACAAACCAGAAAATTGTAAATGGCATCACTAGTATTAACGATACAATTGTTACAATGAACAGTGTCTTGGTCAGATTTCTTTCTCTTCTGATTGCACCATGATGCTGAGGATGCGTTCCACAGTTAAATTTAGTAGCGATGGACGTGTAAGAAACAACGGTGATCAAAAGGCAACAAAATAGCAACGCGAAGTATGATGCTTGCACTTGAAGAAAAGAAGTGGTATCCGAGAGGCCCAGGAAAAATGGTGAAAAAAGGAGAGCTATAGACAGGGCAGCTGTAAACCAAACACCCGCAACAGCTGCTCCAAATATGTTCTTTTTGATGAGGCGATGCTTGAATGGACGAAAAGTTGCGTGCAACCGCTCCAAAGAAATAGCAGCAAGGTTTGCTACAGAGGCTGCTAGAAAGAAAAGCGGCAGACTAAACATGATCTCAAGGCTCCTGAACAAGTTAATCTTCCAAAAGTTACAATCGTTGCCCAATACCAAACTCTGAAAGATCAATTTGTATGTTACAAACATGTCTGCAACCGCCAGGCTGATCACTAGGTACATGCTACGCTTGCGAAGGATTCGCTCTTTCAGGTAAATAATGATTGTAAGGGCATTCATGGTCACTATAGCAACAGCTTCGATGTTAAGTACTGTCAGCCAGGCAATGCACTCGGATGAAGAAAAGAGCTCCAAATTTGGAGTATCTGTTCTTTTTTGGTGATGAGAATCATTGGCCATCTACGTGAAGAAAGAAAACGATGATTAGAACATTAGCATAGTTTGTGATCGGCTAAGAGAATTGGGGTTGTTAGGTAACGCAATACAAAAAAGAGGAAAGAGGTAATTCGGTAAGAAAATCGAAGGTAACAAACTAAGCATTCTGATTGGCCAATAATCACAGAAAACCAATCAAATGTGAGTCCCCTGCACAATTATCATAACTTTTCTTTTATTTAATATCAATAAGTAGCCACATTTTTTTTTTCGTACAAATTCAAAAAATTAAACACTGATAAATTTAAGACCTCTGGGCTCGTGCAGTTTAGTTGGCTTTTAAAAGCCTTACAATATTTTTTTGTCCCAATTTGCACGATAACATCGTGATTATTCATATACACGCAATCTCGCTTTAAAGCAATGAACGAATGCACTTCGTATTAGTAACATTCCGTGCTAAAATGTATTTTATCATGATTGTTT
The DNA here is from genome assembly GCF_036669935.1 of Montipora foliosa. Taxonomy (NCBI): domain Eukaryota; kingdom Metazoa; phylum Cnidaria; class Anthozoa; order Scleractinia; family Acroporidae; genus Montipora; species Montipora foliosa. The sequence goes on along the minus strand of NC_090877.1, from coordinate 49,969,288 downwards.
GATAAAGCAGCTGAAAATGAAGTGACACAGAATAGAACCAATAAAAGCGGCCTCTAAGTGGCGCATTGACATCGAGCACAAAGGCTTGAGTTGATGAGTCTGAATATTGATCCACAAGTGGACGCTATCTTTAAGAAGACAATGTTTCAACCCCATGCACACATTTCTGGGTTGTTTCCCGAGTTCGTTTGCTAAATGTCTTGTAAAAGCGCACACAAAATAGTTGACTTTTGCTTACCTTTTTCCTTGTAGGTTCTTTATAATCTACCCCAAAATACTTCAATACTTCAATGCTGTTCTACGTTAACTAAAAGACCGAAAATAATCTATACCTGTTACACGTTTGTTAAATAGTGGAAATTGAAATGTTTTGACTGTTTATAGGTTTCGAGAAACTTGGCTCTTTTCTTCAAACGATATGTGCCAATAATTTGATACATATAGACTACATTTTTTTTTTGTCGAGTCCTTTAAATGTTCAAGGCCAAGTTCAAGATCATAAAATTCCGCATATATGTTGCCGGTAAAATCCGTTCTCAGGTTGAATCCGTTTTAACATATGTTAAATTGGTGATCCTCATTTTACCTCGGTTGAATACGCACTCAGATGGATTGAAGAAACTTTCTTGAAGCCTAAATTAAGCTTAGAGAAAAATTAGGGTCAGGTTAGATTTAGGTTTGGTGTTTAGGCGTAGATATCAATTGACTTACCATACAAAAGTAATTTATGAAAAGAACTGTGTTGGGTTGCGCATGTTCGTCGTCGTGGTGTATTGATGAAGACACACACTGTTATTTTCAAAGAGTCAATTTCACTCCAGTGCTGGAGTGAAAAACTGGAGTAAAATAAAGCGGAGTAAAATGTACTCCTAAGAGGAGTTAATTTAACTCCACCAAGAGTAATTTTTACTCTTACTAGTTAATATTCAAAGGCAATGACTTTGCTAGAGTAAATTTTACTCTCCCTACAGAGTAATATAATATGCTGGAGTTAATTTTACTCCTATTTATCGGGATACTGAGTAAATTCTACCCCACTTACTTTCTGAGAAAAAAAAGTAGAAGAGGATTTTACTCCTATGTATTTTTGTAGAGTAAATTTTAGTTTATCCAGTCTAAGATGTGGAATTGGGGTTGTTTTATTTTTTTTGAAATACACCGATTAATTCTTTGTTTTCGAGGAGTTGGAGTGAAAAAGTGGAGTAAAACTAAGCGCAGTAAAATGTACGCCTCTTATTTAGTACCAGCTCTAGTACTCCACTAATTGAGAGTAAAGTATACTGCCCTCCAAGTCAACAGTTTTACAGGATTAAAATCCTGTTAATGAAGGCCGGTATCTTTCCACATTTTAGTGAGGGTTAATACGATGAGGCCGCTCTGAATCTTGCTGGTTTTTTCGTTTTCAAATTGGACGACGCGGTAAGAAAGAAAGATCGTAGCTCGACTTTGAGTGACAACCATCCCGCTTTCACAGGGATGTAGCATGCCGGGAAAAACTGAGGGGTCACCAAGATTTTAAACAACTTGTACTTTGAAATTTGGGGTTTCGGGTTCTGAGGACGCGTTGGACGGGGGTAAGCCCGTTCCTTGTAGTGGGGACTGAGGGCAAAGTGGTGATCCCCTCCTCCCAATGAAAATATTTGAAAAAGGAACACCTTCAACCATTTCTGCCCTAAAACTTTGATAGATGAAACTCTTAAACAAAAGCACAATGCATTTCAATTATCCAAGAAGCTTAGTAAAGTAATTATACTTGATCAATAAAAAATAAACAATTATTTCCATAGATTCCTTACTGGAACTACACCATTCCTGGTGTTCTCCATGAAAATATAACGGGAGTTATTTGGCTTAACGGAAGCACAACAGCTTTACAGACTCAAGACATTAGTACTTCCTACATTGCGTCAGAAAACCAATTGATCTTGAAAAAATTACAAACAAAAGCAAGGGGCTGTGTCTGAATATTAAAACTAAGTTTCATCTGTAAGAGTCAGCGCAGTAAATTTGTAGTCACTATACCTGGAGCCTATTCCCTGCATTAGATGGTCTGAGTTGCCAACAGAGGCATACATAAACGTTATCGGCAAAACACTGCATCCATACTTTCACTGCAGTGCAGCCATGGGTGGCCATCAAACCACGCTTACTGGAAGAACCTCATCCTGTTGCCATAGGACTTGAAAAAAAATGAGTTCTTGGCTAATTTCGTCTATCTCCAAGTAGAGATAACTGGGAACCAACCGCTTTAACAGACCCAAGAGCAGCATAATCCTGGCTTTTCTCAGAACGCCTCTCTGGCATTCCTGCTGCGCAAGACTTTTCTTCTTTCTCATCCTTGACGTTCGCCTCATTAAACCGGGACCTTACCCAGGAGAGCGACTTCTGCTTGGATTTTCGGGGTTTTTTGAGAGGGCATTGCTGAGTTTAGATTAAGTTCCAAAGACTAATTCAGTGATGAAGAGAGTGAGTCGCCTGGATGTCAAGACGATTTGAGTCAAATATTTTTTTGTCACAATTCTCTTTTGCTTTAATTTTTTAGTTGTTTTTTTTTTTCTGTAGTTTTGTATCACCGAATAAAAGAAGTAAAAAGATGAACTAGGGAAAATGGGCACTGTAATTCAAGTTTATCAGGAATGATTCTGTGCGGAATTATAAATATCTTGTTGTTTATATTTTCAACATTTCATACTTTTTGGGGGAAAAAGTAGAGGGGCACTGGCTCCCCCGGTACCTCCCCTTGCTACGTCCCTGTTTGGGTTACTGCCTTGTGTGAGTAACGCAATTTGTGTTTTGTTACTGCATTAAGGTTTTTGTACTTTTTATATTTTGAACCAAGCTATCAAAAAGACTGGTGTTCTTGATAAAGTTCGTGGAACGATCTTGTATTTTGGAATTGTAGCAATTGTCGTGTTGTTCGACCGTCTTACAAAAAGCAGGAAAAATATAAAAATTACGCCTCATACAGTTGACTTAAATGTCTACTAATCTGAGGAAACTCGGAGCCAAAAATTTGGAATTCAAGACGAATTAATGGCTTTCTCTATAGCTGCTCGAAGAATGACTCCTTTTCAACGATTTAGAAATCGTTGTCTTTAAATTTGCCGAACTTCTCGTGGAACATAATTTGCCTCGTCGGCTGTTATGACGGCAGTAATAAATTTGTGTTCCGA
>NC_090877.1:49932757-49958515 GCF_036669935.1 Montipora foliosa | reverse complement strand
ATTTAGAGGCTAAAACGAACGTTTTGCACAATTTTGCACTGGCACTGTAATTTTAACTTTTTTAAAAATTGGTCATGATAAACGTTTTTGCTGTTTTTACTGGAAAACTGCTGCAAACACTGCAAAATAGCAGTTTTCATAAAACGTGTTTTTAGAGGCTAAAACGAACGTTTTGCACAATTTTGCACTGGCACTGTAATTTTAACTTTTTTAAAAATTGGTCATGATAAACGTTTTTGCTGTTTTTACTGGAAAACTGCTGCAAACACTGCAAAATAGCAGTTTTCATAAAACGTGTTATTTAGAGGCTAAAACGAACGTTTTGCACAATTTTGCACTGGCACTGTAATTTTAACTTTTTTAAAAATTGGTCATGATAAACGTTTTTGCTGTTTTTACTGGAAAACTGCTGCAAACACTGCAAAATAGCAGTTTTCATAAAACGTGTTATTTAGAGGCTAAAACGAACGTTTTGCACAATTTTGCACTGGCACTGTAATTTTAACTTTTTTAAAAATTGGTCATGATAAACGTTTTTGCTGTTTTTACTGGAAAACTGCTGCAAACACTGCAAAATAGCAGTTTTCATAAAACGTGTTATTTAGAGGCTAAAACGAACGTTTTGCACAATTTTGCACTGGCACTGTAATTTTAACTTTTTTAAAATTGGTCATGATAAACGTTTTTGCTGTTTTTACTGGAAAACTGCTGCAAACACTGCAAAATAGCAGTTTTCATAAAACGTGTTATTTAGAGGCTAAAACGAACGTTTTGCACAATTTTGCACTGGCACTGTAATTTTAACTTTTTTAAAAATTGGTCATGATAAACGTTTTTGCTGTTTTTACTGGAAAACTGCTGCAAACACTGCAAAATAGCAGTTTTCATAAAACGTGTTATTTAGAGGCTAAAACGAACGTTTTGCACAATTTTGCACTGGCACTGTAATTTTAACTTTTTTAAAAATTGGTCATGATAAACGTTTTTGCTGTTTTTACTGGAAAACTGCTGCAAACACTGCAAAATAGCAGTTTTCATAAAACGTGTTATTTAGAGGCTAAAACGAACGTTTTGCACAATTTTGCACTGGCACTGTAATTTTAACTTTTTTAAAATTGGTCATGATAAACGTTTTTGCTGTTTTTACTGGAAAACTGCTGCAAACACTGCAAAATAGCAGTTTTCATAAAACGTGTTATTTAGAGGCTAAAACGAACGTTTTGCACAATTTTGCACTGGCACTGTAATTTTAACTTTTTTAAAAATTGGTCATGATAAACGTTTTTGCTGTTTTTACTGGAAAACTGCTGCAAACACTGCAAAATAGCAGTTTTCATAAAACGTGTTATTTAGAGGCTAAAACGAACGTTTTGCACAATTTTGCACTGGCACTGTAATTTTAACTTTTTTAAAAATTGGTCATGATAAACGTTTTTGCTGTTTTTACTGGAAAACTGCTGCAAACACTGCAAAATAGCAGTTTTCATAAAACGTGTTATTTAGAGGCTAAAACGAACGTTTTGCACAATTTTGCACTGGCACTGTAATTTTAACTTTTTTAAAAATTGGTCATGATAAACGTTTTTGCTGTTTTTACTGGAAAACTGCTGCAAACACTGCAAAATAGCAGTTTTCATAAAACGTGTTATTTAGAGGCTAAAACGAACGTTTTGCACAATTTTGCACTGGCACTGTAATTTTAACTTTTTTAAAAATTGGTCATGATAAACGTTTTTGCTGTTTTTACTGGAAAACTGCTGCAAACACTGCAAAATAGCAGTTTTCATAAAACGTGTTATTTAGAGGCTAAAACGAACGTTTTGCACAATTTTGCACTGGCACTGTAATTTTAACTTTTTTAAAAATTGGTCATGATAAACGTTTTTGCTGTTTTTACTGGAAAACTGCTGCAAACACTGCAAAATAGCAGTTTTCATAAAACGTGTTATTTAGAGGCTAAAACGAACGTTTTGCACAATTTTGCACTGGCACTGTAATTTTAACTTTTTTAAAAATTGGTCATGATAAACGTTTTTGCTGTTTTTACTGGAAAACTGCTGCAAACACTGCAAAATAGCAGTTTTCATAAAACGTGTTATTTAGAGGCTAAAACGAACGTTTTGCACAATTTTGCACTGGCACTGTAATTTTAACTTTTTTAAAAATTGGTCATGATAAACGTTTTTGCTGTTTTTACTGGAAAACTGCTGCAAACACTGCAAAATAGCAGTTTTCATAAAACGTGTTATTTAGAGGCTAAAACGAACGTTTTGCACAATTTTGCACTGGCACTGTAATTTTAACTTTTTTAAAAATTGGTCATGATAAACGTTTTTGCTGTTTTTACTGGAAAACTGCTGCAAACACTGCAAAATAGCAGTTTTCATAAAACGTGTTATTTAGAGGCTAAAACGAACGTTTTGCACAATTTTGCACTGGCACTGTAATTTTAACTTTTTTAAAAATTGGTCATGATAAACGTTTTTGCTGTTTTTACTGGAAAACTGCTGCAAACACTGCAAAATAGCAGTTTTCATAAAACGTGTTATTTAGAGGCTAAAACGAACGTTTTGCACAATTTTGCACTGGCACTGTAATTTTAACTTTTTTAAAAATTGGTCATGATAAACGTTTTTGCTGTTTTTACTGGAAAACTGCTGCAAACACTGCAAAATAGCAGTTTTCATAAAACGTGTTATTTAGAGGCTAAAACGAACGTTTTGCACAATTTTGCACTGGCACTGTAATTTTAACTTTTTTAAAAATTGGTCATGATAAACGTTTTTGCTGTTTTTACTGGAAAACTGCTGCAAACACTGCAAAATAGCAGTTTTCATAAAACGTGTTATTTAGAGGCTAAAACGAACGTTTTGCACAATTTTGCACTGGCACTGTAATTTTAACTTTTTTAAAAATTGGTCATGATAAACGTTTTTGCTGTTTTTACTGGAAAACTGCTGCAAACACTGCAAAATAGCAGTTTTCATAAAACGTGTTATTTAGAGGCTAAAACGAACGTTTTGCACAATTTTGCACTGGCACTGTAATTTTAACTTTTTTAAAAATTGGTCATGATAAACGTTTTTGCTGTTTTTACTGGAAAACTGCTGCAAACACTGCAAAATAGCAGTTTTCATAAAACGTGTTATTTAGAGGCTAAAACGAACGTTTTGCACAATTTTGCACTGGCACTGTAATTTTAACTTTTTTAAAAATTGGTCATGATAAACGTTTTTGCTGTTTTTACTGGAAAACTGCTGCAAACACTGCAAAATAGCAGTTTTCATAAAACGTGTTATTTAGAGGCTAAAACGAACGTTTTGCACAATTTTGCACTGGCACTGTAATTTTAACTTTTTTAAAAATTGGTCATGATAAACGTTTTTGCTGTTTTTACTGGAAAACTGCTGCAAACACTGCAAAATAGCAGTTTTCATAAAACGTGTTATTTAGAGGCTAAAACGAACGTTTTGCACAATTTTGCACTGGCACTGTAATTTTAACTTTTTTAAAAATTGGTCATGATAAACGTTTTTGCTGTTTTTACTGGAAAACTGCTGCAAACACTGCAAAATAGCAGTTTTCATAAAACGTGTTATTTAGAGGCTAAAACGAACGTTTTGCACAATTTTGCACTGGCACTGTAATTTTAACTTTTTTAAAAATTGGTCATGATAAACGTTTTTGCTGTTTTTACTGGAAAACTGCTGCAAACACTGCAAAATAGCAGTTTTCATAAAACGTGTTATTTAGAGGCTAAAACGAACGTTTTGCACAATTTTGCACTGGCACTGTAATTTTAACTTTTTTAAAAATTGGTCATGATAAACGTTTTTGCTGTTTTTACTGGAAAACTGCTGCAAACACTGCAAAATAGCAGTTTTCATAAAACGTGTTATTTAGAGGCTAAAACGAACGTTTTGCACAATTTTGCACTGGCACTGTAATTTTAACTTTTTTAAAAATTGGTCATGATAAACGTTTTTGCTGTTTTTACTGGAAAACTGCTGCAAACACTGCAAAATAGCAGTTTTCATAAAACGTGTTATTTAGAGGCTAAAACGAACGTTTTGCACAATTTTGCACTGGCACTGTAATTTTAACTTTTTTAAAAATTGGTCATGATAAACGTTTTTGCTGTTTTTACTGGAAAACTGCTGCAAACACTGCAAAATAGCAGTTTTCATAAAACGTGTTATTTAGAGGCTAAAACGAACGTTTTGCACAATTTTGCACTGGCACTGTAATTTTAACTTTTTTAAAAATTGGTCATGATAAACGTTTTTGCTGTTTTTACTGGAAAACTGCTGCAAACACTGCAAAATAGCAGTTTTCATAAAACGTGTTATTTAGAGGCTAAAACGAACGTTTTGCACAATTTTGCACTGGCACTGTAATTTTAACTTTTTTAAAAATTGGTCATGATAAACGTTTTTGCTGTTTTTACTGGAAAACTGCTGCAAACACTGCAAAATAGCAGTTTTCATAAAACGTGTTATTTAGAGGCTAAAACGAACGTTTTGCACAATTTTGCACTGGCACTGTAATTTTAACTTTTTAAAAATTGGTCATGATAAACGTTTTTGCTGTTTTTACTGGAAAACTGCTGCAAACACTGCAAAATAGCAGTTTTCATAAAACGTGTTATTTAGAGGCTAAAACGAACGTTTTGCACAATTTTGCACTGGCACTGTAATTTTAACTTTTTTAAAAATTGGTCATGATAAACGTTTTTGCTGTTTTTACTGGAAAACTGCTGCAAACACTGCAAAATAGCAGTTTTCATAAAACGTGTTATTTAGAGGCTAAAACGAACGTTTTGCACAATTTTGCACTGGCACTGTAATTTTAACTTTTTTAAAAATTGGTCATGATAAACGTTTTTGCTGTTTTTACTGGAAAACTGCTGCAAACACTGCAAAATAGCAGTTTTCATAAAACGTGTTATTTAGAGGCTAAAACGAACGTTTTGCACAATTTTGCACTGGCACTGTAATTTTAACTTTTTTAAAAATTGGTCATGATAAACGTTTTTGCTGTTTTTACTGGAAAACTGCTGCAAACACTGCAAAATAGCAGTTTTCATAAAACGTGTTATTTAGAGGCTAAAACGAACGTTTTGCACAATTTTGCACTGGCACTGTAATTTTAACTTTTTTAAAAATTGGTCATGATAAACGTTTTTGCTGTTTTTACTGGAAAACTGCTGCAAACACTGCAAAATAGCAGTTTTCATAAAACGTGTTATTTAGAGGCTAAAACGAACGTTTTGCACAATTTTGCACTGGCACTGTAATTTTAACTTTTTTAAAAATTGGTCATGATAAACGTTTTTGCTGTTTTTACTGGAAAACTGCTGCAAACACTGCAAAATAGCAGTTTTCATAAAACGTGTTATTTAGAGGCTAAAACGAACGTTTTGCACAATTTTGCACTGGCACTGTAATTTTAACTTTTTTAAAAATTGGTCATGATAAACGTTTTTGCTGTTTTTACTGGAAAACTGCTGCAAACACTGCAAAATAGCAGTTTTCATAAAACGTGTTATTTAGAGGCTAAAACGAACGTTTTGCACAATTTTGCACTGGCACTGTAATTTTAACTTTTTTAAAAATTGGTCATGATAAACGTTTTTGCTGTTTTTACTGGAAAACTGCTGCAAACACTGCAAAATAGCAGTTTTCATAAAACGTGTTATTTAGAGGCTAAAACGAACGTTTTGCACAATTTTGCACTGGCACTGTAATTTTAACTTTTTTAAAAATTGGTCATGATAAACGTTTTTGCTGTTTTTACTGGAAAACTGCTGCAAACACTGCAAAATAGCAGTTTTCATAAAACGTGTTATTTAGAGGCTAAAACGAACGTTTTGCACAATTTTGCACTGGCACTGTAATTTTAACTTTTTTAAAAATTGGTCATGATAAACGTTTTTGCTGTTTTTACTGGAAAACTGCTGCAAACACTGCAAAATAGCAGTTTTCATAAAACGTGTTATTTAGAGGCTAAAACGAACGTTTTGCACAATTTTGCACTGGCACTGTAATTTTAACTTTTTTAAAAATTGGTCATGATAAACGTTTTTGCTGTTTTTACTGGAAAACTGCTGCAAACACTGCAAAATAGCAGTTTTCATAAAACGTGTTATTTAGAGGCTAAAACGAACGTTTTGCACAATTTTGCACTGGCACTGTAATTTTAACTTTTTTAAAAATTGGTCATGATAAACGTTTTTGCTGTTTTTACTGGAAAACTGCTGCAAACACTGCAAAATAGCAGTTTTCATAAAACGTGTTATTTAGAGGCTAAAACGAACGTTTTGCACAATTTTGCACTGGCACTGTAATTTTAACTTTTTTAAAAATTGGTCATGATAAACGTTTTTGCTGTTTTTACTGGAAAACTGCTGCAAACACTGCAAAATAGCAGTTTTCATAAAACGTGTTATTTAGAGGCTAAAACGAACGTTTTGCACAATTTTGCACTGGCACTGTAATTTTAACTTTTTTAAAAATTGGTCATGATAAACGTTTTTGCTGTTTTTACTGGAAAACTGCTGCAAACACTGCAAAATAGCAGTTTTCATAAAACGTGTTATTTAGAGGCTAAAACGAACGTTTTGCACAATTTTGCACTGGCACTGTAATTTTAACTTTTTTAAAATTGGTCATGATAAACGTTTTTGCTGTTTTTACTGGAAAACTGCTGCAAACACTGCAAAATAGCAGTTTTCATAAAACGTGTTATTTAGAGGCTAAAACGAACGTTTTGCACAATTTTGCACTGGCACTGTAATTTTAACTTTTTTAAAAATTGGTCATGATAAACGTTTTTGCTGTTTTTACTGGAAAACTGCTGCAAACACTGCAAAATAGCAGTTTTCATAAAACGTGTTATTTAGAGGCTAAAACGAACGTTTTGCACAATTTTGCACTGGCACTGTAATTTTAACTTTTTTAAAAATTGGTCATGATAAACGTTTTTGCTGTTTTTACTGGAAAACTGCTGCAAACACTGCAAAATAGCAGTTTTCATAAAACGTGTTATTTAGAGGCTAAAACGAACGTTTTGCACAATTTTGCACTGGCACTGTAATTTTAACTTTTTTAAAAATTGGTCATGATAAACGTTTTTGCTGTTTTTACTGGAAAACTGCTGCAAACACTGCAAAATAGCAGTTTTCATAAAACGTGTTATTTAGAGGCTAAAACGAACGTTTTGCACAATTTTGCACTGGCACTGTAATTTTAACTTTTTTAAAAATTGGTCATGATAAACGTTTTTGCTGTTTTTACTGGAAAACTGCTGCAAACACTGCAAAATAGCAGTTTTCATAAAACGTGTTATTTAGAGGCTAAAACGAACGTTTTGCACAATTTTGCACTGGCACTGTAATTTTAACTTTTTTAAAAATTGGTCATGATAAACGTTTTTGCTGTTTTTACTGGAAAACTGCTGCAAACACTGCAAAATAGCAGTTTTCATAAAACGTGTTATTTAGAGGCTAAAACGAACGTTTTGCACAATTTTGCACTGGCACTGTAATTTTAACTTTTTTAAAAATTGGTCATGATAAACGTTTTTGCTGTTTTTACTGGAAAACTGCTGCAAACACTGCAAAATAGCAGTTTTCATAAAACGTGTTATTTAGAGGCTAAAACGAACGTTTTGCACAATTTTGCACTGGCACTGTAATTTTAACTTTTTTAAAAATTGGTCATGATAAACGTTTTTGCTGTTTTTACTGGAAAACTGCTGCAAACACTGCAAAATAGCAGTTTTCATAAAACGTGTTATTTAGAGGCTAAAACGAACGTTTTGCACAATTTTGCACTGGCACTGTAATTTTAACTTTTTTAAAATTGGTCATGATAAACGTTTTTGCTGTTTTTACTGGAAAACTGCTGCAAACACTGCAAAATAGCAGTTTTCATAAAACGTGTTATTTAGAGGCTAAAACGAACGTTTTGCACAATTTTGCACTGGCACTGTAATTTTAACTTTTTTAAAAATTGGTCATGATAAACGTTTTTGCTGTTTTTACTGGAAAACTGCTGCAAACACTGCAAAATAGCAGTTTTCATAAAACGTGTTATTTAGAGGCTAAAACGAACGTTTTGCACAATTTTGCACTGGCACTGTAATTTTAACTTTTTTAAAAATTGGTCATGATAAACGTTTTTGCTGTTTTTACTGGAAAACTGCTGCAAACACTGCAAAATAGCAGTTTTCATAAAACGTGTTATTTAGAGGCTAAAACGAACGTTTTGCACAATTTTGCACTGGCACTGTAATTTTAACTTTTTTAAAAATTGGTCATGATAAACGTTTTTGCTGTTTTTACTGGAAAACTGCTGCAAACACTGCAAAATAGCAGTTTTCATAAAACGTGTTATTTAGAGGCTAAAACGAACGTTTTGCACAATTTTGCACTGGCACTGTAATTTTAACTTTTTTAAAAATTGGTCATGATAAACGTTTTTGCTGTTTTTACTGGAAAACTGCTGCAAACACTGCAAAATAGCAGTTTTCATAAAACGTGTTATTTAGAGGCTAAAACGAACGTTTTGCACAATTTTGCACTGGCACTGTAATTTTAACTTTTTTAAAAATTGGTCATGATAAACGTTTTTGCTGTTTTTACTGGAAAACTGCTGCAAACACTGCAAAATAGCAGTTTTCATAAAACGTGTTATTTAGAGGCTAAAACGAACGTTTTGCACAATTTTGCACTGGCACTGTAATTTTAACTTTTTTAAAAATTGGTCATGATAAACGTTTTTGCTGTTTTTACTGGAAAACTGCTGCAAACACTGCAAAATAGCAGTTTTCATAAAACGTGTTATTTAGAGGCTAAAACGAACGTTTTGCACAATTTTGCACTGGCACTGTAATTTTAACTTTTTTAAAAATTGGTCATGATAAACGTTTTTGCTGTTTTTACTGGAAAACTGCTGCAAACACTGCAAAATAGCAGTTTTCATAAAACGTGTTATTTAGAGGCTAAAACGAACGTTTTGCACAATTTTGCACTGGCACTGTAATTTTAACTTTTTTAAAAATTGGTCATGATAAACGTTTTTGCTGTTTTTACTGGAAAACTGCTGCAAACACTGCAAAATAGCAGTTTTCATAAAACGTGTTATTTAGAGGCTAAAACGAACGTTTTGCACAATTTTGCACTGGCACTGTAATTTTAACTTTTTTAAAAATTGGTCATGATAAACGTTTTTGCTGTTTTTACTGGAAAACTGCTGCAAACACTGCAAAATAGCAGTTTTCATAAAACGTGTTATTTAGAGGCTAAAACGAACGTTTTGCACAATTTTGCACTGGCACTGTAATTTTAACTTTTTAAAAATTGGTCATGATAAACGTTTTTGCTGTTTTTACTGGAAAACTGCTGCAAACACTGCAAAATAGCAGTTTTCATAAAACGTGTTATTTAGAGGCTAAAACGAACGTTTTGCACAATTTTGCACTGGCACTGTAATTTTAACTTTTTTAAAAATTGGTCATGATAAACGTTTTTGCTGTTTTTACTGGAAAACTGCTGCAAACACTGCAAAATAGCAGTTTTCATAAAACGTGTTATTTAGAGGCTAAAACGAACGTTTTGCACAATTTTGCACTGGCACTGTAATTTTAACTTTTTTAAAAATTGGTCATGATAAACGTTTTTGCTGTTTTTACTGGAAAACTGCTGCAAACACTGCAAAATAGCAGTTTTCATAAAACGTGTTATTTAGAGGCTAAAACGAACGTTTTGCACAATTTTGCACTGGCACTGTAATTTTAACTTTTTTAAAATTGGTCATGATAAACGTTTTTGCTGTTTTTACTGGAAAACTGCTGCAAACACTGCAAAATAGCAGTTTTCATAAAACGTGTTATTTAGAGGCTAAAACGAACGTTTTGCACAATTTTGCACTGGCACTGTAATTTTAACTTTTTAAAAATTGGTCATGATAAACGTTTTTGCTGTTTTTACTGGAAAACTGCTGCAAACACTGCAAAATAGCAGTTTTCATAAAACGTGTTATTTAGAGGCTAAAACGAACGTTTTGCACAATTTTGCACTGGCACTGTAATTTTAACTTTTTTAAAAATTGGTCATGATAAACGTTTTTGCTGTTTTTACTGGAAAACTGCTGCAAACACTGCAAAATAGCAGTTTTCATAAAACGTGTTATTTAGAGGCTAAAACGAACGTTTTGCACAATTTTGCACTGGCACTGTAATTTTAACTTTTTTAAAAATTGGTCATGATAAACGTTTTTGCTGTTTTTACTGGAAAACTGCTGCAAACACTGCAAAATAGCAGTTTTCATAAAACGTGTTATTTAGAGGCTAAAACGAACGTTTTGCACAATTTTGCACTGGCACTGTAATTTTAACTTTTTTAAAATTGGTCATGATAAACGTTTTTGCTGTTTTTACTGGAAAACTGCTGCAAACACTGCAAAATAGCAGTTTTCATAAAACGTGTTATTTAGAGGCTAAAACGAACGTTTTGCACAATTTTGCACTGGCACTGTAATTTTAACTTTTTTAAAATTGGTCATGATAAACGTTTTTGCTGTTTTTACTGGAAAACTGCTGCAAACACTGCAAAATAGCAGTTTTCATAAAACGTGTTATTTAGAGCTTAAAACGAACGTTTTGCACAATTTTGCACTGGCACTGTAATTTTAACCTTTTTTTAAACTTGGTCATGGATAAACGTTTTTGCTGTTTTTTACCTAAAAAACTGCTGCAAAGCACTGCACAAATAGTGCAGTTGTCATAAAACGTGTTGGATTTAGAGGCTAAAACTAACCTTTTGGCAGCGATTTTGCACTGGCACTGTAATTTGTGAACTTTTTTAAAAATTGGTCATGGATAAACGTTTTTTGCTGTTTTTACTGGAACAACTGGCTGCTGCATAACAGGATACACTACAAAATATCATTTTTCGTAAAGGCGTGTTATTTACGCAGGCTAAAACGAACGTTTTGCGAAACGAATTTTTTTATTGCACACTGGCAAGGTAATTTTTAAGCTTTTTTTTAAACATTGGTCATGATAAACGTTTTATGCTGTTGTTTACTAAGAAAACTGTCTGGCAACACTACTCAAATAGAAGTTTGTAAAACGTGTTATTTTAGTCAGGCTAAAACGAACGTTCCCTTGCACAATATTTGCATCTAGGCACTTGCCTAATTGTAACTTTTTTAAAATAGGATTCAATGATAACCGTTTTTAGGCTCGTTTTTACTGCGGAACAACTGACAACTGGCAAACACTGGGGCCCAAAAAGTAGGCATTTTGTCCATATATAAACGCTGTTACTTTAGGAGCGGCTAAAACAAACGTTTGGCACAATTTTTAGCACTGCGCCACTGTAATTTTAACTTTTTTAAAAATTGGTCATGATAAGCGTTTTTGCTGTTTTTACTGGAAAACTGCTGCAAACACTGCAAAATAGCAGTTTTCATAATACGTGTTATTTAGAGGCTAAAACGACGTTTTGCACAATTTGGCACTGGCACTCGTAATTTTAACTTCTTTAAAAATTGGTCATGATAACGTTTTTGCTGTTTTTACTGGAAAACTGCTGCAAACACTGCAAAATAGCAGTTTTCATAAAACGTGTTATTTAGAGGCTAAAACGAACGTTTTGCACAATTTTCCACTGCCACTGTAATTTTAACTTTTTTAAAAATTGGTCATGATAAACGTTTTTGCTGTTTTTACTGGAAAACTGCTGCAAACACTGCAAAATAGCAGTTTTCATAAAACGTGTTATTTCGAGGCTAAAACGAACGTTTTGCACAATTTTGCACTGGCACTGTAATTTTAACTTTTTTAAAAATTGGTCATGATAAATGTTTTTGCTGTTTTTACTGGAAAACTGCTGCAAACACTGCAAAATAGCATTTTTCATAAAACGTGTTATTTAGAGGCTAAAACGAACGTTTTGCACAATTTTGCACTGGCACTGTAATTTTAACTTTTTTAAAAATTGGTCATGATAAACGTTTTTGCTGTTTTTACTGGAAAACTGCTGCAAACACTGCAAAATAGCAGTTTTCATAAAACGTGTTATTTAGAGGCTAAAACGAACGTTTTGCACAATTTTGCACTGGCACTGTAATTTTAACTTTTTTCAAAATTGGTCATGATAAACGTTTTTGCTGTTTTTACTGGAAAACTGCTGCAAACACTGCAAAATAGCAGTTTTCATAAAACGTGTTATTTAGAGGCTAAAACGAACGTTTTGCACAATTTTGCACTGGCACTGTAATTTTAACTTTTTTAAAAATTGGTCATGATAAACGTTTTTGCTGGAAAACTCCTGCAAACACTGCAAAATAGC
Organism: Montipora foliosa; assembly: GCF_036669935.1. Taxonomy (NCBI): domain Eukaryota; kingdom Metazoa; phylum Cnidaria; class Anthozoa; order Scleractinia; family Acroporidae; genus Montipora; species Montipora foliosa. The sequence goes on along the minus strand of NC_090877.1, from coordinate 49,946,157 downwards.
AGTTTTCATAAAACGTGTTATTTAGAGGCTAAAACGAACGTTTTGCACACTTTTGCACTGGCACTGTAATTTTAACTTTTTTAAAAATTGGTCATGATAAACGTTTTTGCTGTTTTTACTGGAAAACTGCTGCAAACACTGCAAAATAGCAGTTTTCATAAAACGTGTTATTTAGAGGCTAAAACGAACGTTTTGCACAATTTTGCACTGGCACTGTAATTTTAACTTTTTTAAAAATTGGTCATGATAAACGTTTTTGCTGTTTTTACTGGAAAACTGCTGCAAACACTGCAAAATAGCAGTTTTCATAAAACGTGTTATTTAGAGGCTAAAACGAACGTTTTGCACAATTTTGCACTGGCACTGTAATTTTAACTTTTTTAAAAATTGGTCATGATAAACGTTTTTGCTGTTTTTACTGGAAAACTGCTGCAAACACTGCAAAATAGCAGTTTTCATAAAACGTGTTATTTAGAGGCCAAAAAGGAACGTTTTGCACAATTTTGCACTGGCACTGTAATTTTAACTTTTTTAAAAATTGGTCATGATAAACGTTTTTGCTGTTTTTACTGGAAAACTGCTTCAAACACTGCAAAATAGCAGTTTTCATAAAACGTGTTATTTAGAGGCTAAAACGAACGTTTTGCACAATTTTGCACTGGCACTGTAATTTTAACTTTTTTAAAAATTGGTCATGATAAACGTTTTTGCTGTTTTTACTGGAAAACTGCTGCAAACACTGCAAAATAGCAGTTTTCATAAAACGTGTTATTTAGAGGCTAAAACGAACGTTTTGCACAATTTTGCACTGGCACTGTAATTTTAACTTTTTTAAAAATTGGTCATGATAAACGTTTTTGCTGTTTTTACTGGAAAACTGCTGCAAACACTGCAAAATAGCAGTTTTCATAAAACGTGTTATTTAGAGGCTAAAACGAACGTTTTGCACAATTTTGCACTGGCACTGTAATTTTAACTTTTTTAAAAATTGGTCATGATAAACGTTTTTGCTGTTTTTACTAAAAAACTGCTGCAAACACTGCAAAATAGCAGTTTTCATAAAACGTGTTATTTAGAGGCTAAAACGAACGTTTTGCACAATTTTGCACTGGCACTGTAATTTTAACTTTTTTAAAAATTGGTCATGATAAACGTTTTTGCTGTTTTTACTGGAAAACTGCTGCAAACACTGCAAAATAGCAGTTTTCATAAAACGTGTTATTTAGAGGCTAAAACGAACGTTTTGCACAATTTTGCACTGGCACTGTAATTTTAACTTTTTTAAAAATTGGTCATGATAACCGTTTTTGCTGTTTTTACTGGAAAACTGCTGCAAACACTGCAAAATACCAGTTTTCATAAAACGTGTTATTTAGAGGCTAAAACGAACGTTTTGCACAATTTTGCACTGGCACTGTAATTTTAACTTTTTTAAAAATTGGTCATGATAAACGTTTTTGCTGTTTTTACTGGAAAACTGCTGCAAACACTGCAAAATAGCAGTTTTCATAAAACGTGTTATTTAGAGGCTAAAACGAACGTTTTGCACAATTTTGCACTGGCACTGTAATTTTAACTTTTTTAAAAATTGGTCATGATAAACGTTTTTGCTGTTTTTACTGGAAAACTGCTGCAAACACTGCAAAATAGCAGTTTTCATAAAACGTGTTATTTAGAGGCTAAAACGAACGTTTTGCACAATTTTGCACTGGCACTGTAATTTTAACTTTTTTAAAAATTGGTCATGATAAACGTTTTTGCTGTTTTTACTGGAAAACTGCTGCAAACACTGCAAAATAGCAGTTTTCATAAAACGTGTTATTTAGAGGCTAAAACGAACGTTTTGCACAATTTTGCACTGGCACTGTAATTTTAACTTTTTTAAAAATTGGTCATGATAAACGTTTTGGCTGTTTTTAAAACTGCTGCAAACACTGCAAAATAGCAGTTTTCATAAAACGTGTTATTTAGAGGCTAAAACGAACGTTTTGCACAATTTGCACTGGCACTGTAATTTTAACTTTTTTAAAAATTGGTCATGATAAACGTTTTTGCTGTTTTTACTGGAAAACTGCTGCAAACACTGCAAAATAGCAGTTTTCATAAAACGTGTTATTTAGAGGCTAAAACGAACGTTTTGCACAATTTTGCACTGGCACTGTAATTTTAACTTTTTTAAAAATTGGTCATGATAAACGTTTTTGCGGTTTTTACTGGAAAACTGCTGCAAACACTGCAAAATAGCAGTTTTCATAAAACGTGTTATTTAGAGGCTAAAACGAACGTTTTGCACAATTTTGCACTGGCACTGTAATTTTAACTTTTTTAAAAATTGGTCATGATAAACGTTTTTGCTGTTTTTACTGGAAAACTGCTGCAAACACTGCAAAATAGCAGTTTTCATAAAACGTGTTATTTAGAGGCTAAAACGAACGTTTTGCACAATTTTGCACTGGCACTGTAATTTTAACTTTTTTAAAAATTGGTCATGATAAACGTTTTTGCTGTTTTTACTGGAAAACTGCTGCAAACACTGCAAAATAGCAGTTTTCATAAAACGTGTTATTTAGAGGCTAAAACGAACGTTTTGCACAATTTTGCACTGGCACTGTAATTTTAACTTTTTTAAAAATTGGTCATGATAAACGTTTTTTATTTTTTTTACTGGAAAACTGCTGCAAACACTGCAAAATAGCAGTTTTTTAAAAACGTGTTATTTAGAGGCTAAAACGAACGTTTTGCACAATTTTGTACTGGCACTGTAATTTTAACTCTTTTAAAATTGGTCATGATAAACGTTTTTGCTGTTTTTACTGGAAAACTGCTGCAAACACTGCAAAATAGCAGTTTTCATAAAACGTGTTATTTAGAGGCTAAAACGAACGTTTTGCACAATTTTGCACTGGCACTGTAATTTTAACTTTTTTAAAAATTGGTCATGATAAACGTTTTTGCTGTTTTTACTGGAAAACTGCTGCAAACACTGCAAAATAGCAGTTTTCATAAAACGTGTTATTTAGAGGCTAAAACGAACGTTTTGCACAATTTTGCACTGGCACTGTAATTTTAACTTTTTTAAAAATTGGTCATGATAAACGTTTTTTGCTGTTTTTACTGGAAAACTGCTGGAAACACTGCAAAATAGCAGTTTTCATAAAACGTGTTATTTAGAGGCTAAAACGAACGTTTTGCACAATTTTGCACTGGCACTGTAATTTTAACTTTTTTAAAAATTGGTCATGATAAACGTTTTTGCTGTTTTTTCTGGAAAACTGCTGCAAACACTGCAAAATAGCAGTTTTCATAAAACGTGTTATTTAGAGGCTAAAACGAACGTTTTGCACAATTTTGCACTGGCACTGTAATTTTAACTTTTTTAAAAATTGGTCATGATAAACGTTTTTGCTGTTTTACCTGGAAAACTGCTGCAAACACTGCAAAATAGCAGTTTTCATAAAACGTGTTATTTAGAGGCTAAAACGAACGTTTTGCACAATTTTGCACTGGCACTGTAATTTTAACTTTTTAAAAATCGGTCACTTTAAACACCTTTACTGTTTTTACGGAAAAACTGCTGCAAACACTGCAAAATAGCAGTTTTCATAAAACGTGTTATTTAGAGGCTAAAACGAACGTTTTGCACAATTTTGCACTGGCACTGTAATTTTAACTTTTTTAAAAATTGGTCATGATAAACGTTTTTGCTGTTTTTACTGGAAAACTGCTGCAAACACCGCAAAATAGCCGTTTTCATAAAACGTGTTATTTAGAGGCTAAAACGAACGTTTTGCACAATTTTGCACTGGCACTGTAATTTTAACTTTTTTAAAAATTGGTCATGATAAACGTTTTTGCTGTTTTTACTGGAAAACTGCTGCAAACACTGCAAAATAGCAGTTTTCATAAAACGTGTTATTTAGAGGCTAAAACGAACGTTTTGCACAATTTTGCACTGGCACTGTAATTTTAACTTTTTTAAAAATTGGTCATGATAAACGTTTTTGCTGTTTTTACTGGAAAACTGCTGCAAACACTGCAAAATAGCAGTTTTCATAAAACGTGTTATTTAGAGGCTAAAACGCACGTTTTGCACAATTTTGCACTGGCACTGTAATTTTAACTTTTTTGAAAAATTGGTCATGATAAACGTTTTTGCTGTTTTTACTGTAAAACTGCTGCAAACACTGCAAAATAGCAGTTTTCATAAAACGTGTTATTTAGAGGCTAAAACGAACGTTTTGCACAATTTTGCACTGGCACTGTAATTTGAACTTTTTTAAAAATTGGTCATGATAAACGTTTATGTCGTTTTTAATCGAAAACTTCTGAAAACACTGCAAAATAGCAGTTTTCATAAAACGTGTTATTTAGAGGCTAAAACGAACGTTTTGCACAATTTTGCACTGGCACTGTAATTTTAACTTTTTTAAAAATTTGTCATGATAAACGTTTTTGCTGTTTTTACTGGAAAACTGCTGCAAACACTGCAAAATAGCAGTTTTCATAAAACGTGTTATTTAGAGGCTAAAACGAACGTTTTGCACAATTTTGCACTGGCACTGTAATTTTAACTTTTTTAAAAATTGGTCATGATAAACGTTTTTGCTGTTTTTACTGGAAAACTGCTGGAAACACTTCAAAATAGCAGTTTTCATAAAACGTGTTATTTAGAGGCTAAAACGAACGTTTTGCACAATTTTGCACTGGCACTGTAATTTTAACTTTTTTAAAAATTGGTCATGAGAAACGTTTTTGCTGTTTTTACTGGAAAACTGCTGCAAACACTGCAAAATAGCAGTTTTCATAAAACGTGTTATTTAGAGGCTAAAACGAACGTTTTGCACAATTTTGCACTGGCACTGTAATTTTAACTTTTTTAAAAATTGGTCATGATAAACGTTTTTACTGTTTTTACTGGAAAACTGCTGCAAACACTGCAAAATAGCAGTTTTCATAAAACGTGTTATTTAGAGGCTAAAACGAACGTTTTGCACAATTTTGCACTGGCACTGTAATTTTAACTTTTTAAAAAATTGGTCATGATAAACGTTTTTGCTGTTTTTACTGGAAAACTGCTGCAAACACTGCAAAATAGCAGTTTTCATAAAGGTGTTATTTAGAGGCTAAAACGAACGTTTTGCACAATTTTGCACTGGCACTGTAATTTTAACTTTTTTAAAAATTGGTCATGATAAACGTTTTTGCTGTTTTTACTGGAAAACTGCTGCAAACACTGCAAAATAGCAGTTTTCATAAAACGTGTTATTTAGAGGCTAAAACGAACGTTTTGCACCATTTTGCACTGGCACTGTAATTTTAACTTTTTTAAAAATTGGTCATGATAAACGTTTTTGCTGTTTTTACTGGAAAACTGCTGCAAACACTGCAAAATAGCATTTTTCATAAAACGTGTTATTTAGAGGCTAAAACGAACGTTTTGCACAATTTTGCACTGGCACTGTAATTTTACCTTTTTTAAAAATTGGTCATGATAAACGTTTTTGCTGTTTTTACTGGAAAACTGCTGCAAACACTGCAAAATAGCAGTTTTCATAAAACGTGTTATTTAGAGGCTAAAACGAACGTTTTGCACAATTTTGCACTGGCACTGTAATTTTAACTTTTTTAAAAATTGGTCATGATAAACGTTTTTGCTCGTTTTTACTGCGAAAACTTGCTGCAAACAATAGTCCAAAATAGCAGTTTTCAGAAAACGTGTTATTTAGAGGCTAAAACGAACGTTTTGCACAATTTTGCACTGGCACTGTAATTTTAACTTTTTTAAAAATTGGTCATGATAAACGTTTTTGCTGTTTTTACTGGAAAACTGCTGCAAACACTGCAAAATAGCAGTTTTCATAAAACTTGTTATTTAGAGGCTAAAACGAACGTTTTGCACAATTTTGCATCCCCACTGTAATTTTAACGTTTTTAAAAATTGGTCATGATAAACGTTTTTGCTGTTTTACCTGGAAAACCGCTGGAACACTGCAAAATAGCAGTTTTCATAAAACGTGTTATTTAGAGGCTAAAACGAACGTTTTGCACAATTTTGCACTGGCACTGTAATTTTAACTTTTTTAAAAATTGGTCATGATAAACGTTTTTGCTGTTTTTTACTGGAAAACTGCTGCAAACACTGCAAAATAGCAGTTTTCATAAAACGTGTTATTTAGAGGCTAAAACGAACGTTTTGCACAATTTTTGCACTGGCACTGTAATTTTAACTTTTTTAAAAATTGGTCATGATAAACGTTTTTGCTGTTTTTACTGGAAAACTGCTGCAAACACTGCAAAATAGCAGTTTTCATAAAACGTGTTATTTAGAGGCTAAAACGAACGTTTTGCACAATTTTGCACTGGCACTGTAATTTTAACTTTTTTAAAAAATTGGTCATGATAAACGTTTTTGCTGTTTTTACTGGAAAACTGCTCCAAACACTGCAAAATAGCAGTTTTCATAAAACGTGTTATTTAGAGGCTAAAACGAACGTTTTGCACAATTTTGCACTGGCACTGTAATTTTAACTTTTTTAAAAATTGGTCATGATAAACGTTTTTGCTGTTTTTACTGGAAAACTGCTGCAAACACTGCAAAATAGCAGTTTTCATAAAACTTGTTATTTAGAGGCTAAAACGAACGTTTTGCACAATTTTGCACTGGCACTGTAATTTTAACTTTTTTAAAAATTGGTCATGATAAACATTTTGCTGTTTTTACTGGAAAACTGCCATGGTCAAACTTGCAAAATAGCAGTTTCATTATAAAAGGCGTGTTATGTTGCAGAACGGGCTAAAACGCAACGTTCTATGCCACAATTTTGCAGGGCTGCGCCACTGTAATTTTAACTTTTTTGTGAAAAAAAAAAAAAATTGGTCACTGGATAAACGTATTTTGCTGTTTTTAGACAAGAAAACTGGCCTGGCAAACACTGCCAAAATTTAGCCAGTTTCATCATAAAACGTGTTATTTACGTAGGTTTATTTAACTAACACGAACGTTTTTGCTACAATTTTGGTGGCACTGGGGGGGGGGGCGACTGTAATTTTATACTTTTTTTAAAATTGGTCATGATAAAATCGTTTTTGGCTGTTTTTAATTGGAAACTGCAGGTAAACACTGGCGCAATAGGTCAGTTTTCAGCGCATAAAACGTGTTATTTAGTAGGCTAAAACGAAGGGCTGTTTTGGCAACAATTTTGCACTGGCAACTAGTACATTTTAACTTTTAAATAAAAAATTTGGTCGATGATACACGTTTTTGCTGTTTTTAACTAAAAAACTGCCAGTGCAAACACTGCAAAAATAGGCAGTTTTCGTCTAAAACGTGTTATTGTAGAGGCTATATAAACATATCGTTTGGCACAATTTTGGCAGGGTGCACCTGTAATTTTAACTTGTTTAAAAAATTGTCATGATTAAACGTTTTTGGCTGTTTTTATTGGAAAACTGTCTGGAAACACTCGCCAAATCGCTGCTAGTTTTCATAAAACGTGTTAGTTAGGAGGCTAAAACGAACGTTTTGCACTAATTTTGTTAGCACTGGCACTGGGAACTTTAACTTTTTTAAAAAATTGGTCGATGATAAACGGTTTTTGCTGTTTTTACTGGAAAACTGTTGGCTGGCAAAGCACTAGGAAAATAGTCAGTTTTTCATAAACAGCTTTTATATTAGAGGCTTAAAACGCACGTTTTGGCAACCAATTTTGGGCAACTGCGCACTGTAATTTTAACTTTTTTAAAAATTGGTCATAGATAAACAGGTTTTGCTGTTTTTAAACTGGAAAACTGCTGCAAACATCGGCAAAATAGGCGTTTTTCTGCATAAAACGTTTTATTTACGCAGGGCTGGAAACGAACGTTTTGCCCAATTTTGCACTGGCACTGTAATTTTAACTTTTTTAAAAATTGGTCATGATAAACGTTTTTGCTGTTTTTACTGGAAAACTGCTGCAAACACTGCAAAATAGCAGTTTTCATAAAACGTGTTATTTAGAGGCTAAAACGAACGTTTTGCACAATTTTGCACTGGCACTGTAATTTTAACTTTTTTAAAAATTGGTCATGATAAACGTTTTTGCTGTTTTTACTGGAAAACTGCTGCAAACACTGCAAAATAGCAGTTTTCATAAAACGTGTTATTTAGAGGCTAAAACGAACGTTTTGCACAATTTTGCACTGGCACTGTAATTTTAACTTTTTTAAAAATTGGTCATGATAAACGTTTTTGCTGTTTTTACTGGAAAACTGCTGCAAACACTGCAAAATAGCAGTTTTCATAAAACGTGTTATTTAGAGGCTAAAACGAACGTTTTGCACAATTTTGCACTGGCACTGTAATTTTAACTTTTTTAAAAATTGGTCATGATAAACGTTTTTGCTGTTTTTACTGGAAAACTGCTGCAAACACTGCAAAATAGCAGTTTTCATAAAACGTGTTATTTAGAGGCTAAAACGAACGTTTTGCACAATTTTGCACTGGCACTGTAATTTTAACTTTTTTAAAAATTGGTCATGATAAACGTTTTTGCTGTTTTTACTGGAAAACTGCTGCAAACACTGCAAAATAGCAGTTTTCATAAAACGTGTTATTTAGAGGCTAAAACGAACGTTTTGCACAATTTTGCACTGGCACTGTAATTTTAACTTTTTTAAAAATTGGTCATGATAAACGTTTTTGCTGTTTTTACTGGAAAACTGCTGCAAACACTGCAAAATAGCAGTTTTCATAAAACGTGTTATTTAGAGGCTAAAACGAACGTTTTGCACAATTTTGCACTGGCACTGTAATTTTAACTTTTTTAAAAATTGGTCATGATAAACGTTTTTGCTGTTTTTACTGGAAAACTGCTGCAAACACTGCAAAATAGCAGTTTTCATAAAACGTGTTATTTAGAGGCTAAAACGAACGTTTTGCACAATTTTGCACTGGCACTGTAATTTTAACTTTTTTAAAAATTGGTCATGATAAACGTTTTTGCTGTTTTTACTGGAAAACTGCTGCAAACACTGCAAAATAGCAGTTTTCATAAAACGTGTTATTTAGAGGCTAAAACGAACGTTTTGCACAATTTTGCACTGGCACTGTAATTTTAACTTTTTTAAAAATTGGTCATGATAAACGTTTTTGCTGTTTTTACTGGAAAACTGCTGCAAACACTGCAAAATAGCAGTTTTCATAAAACGTGTTATTTAGAGGCTAAAACGAACGTTTTGCACAATTTTGCACTGGCACTGTAATTTTAACTTTTTTAAAAATTGGTCATGATAAACGTTTTTGCTGTTTTTACTGGAAAACTGCTGCAAACACTGCAAAATAGCAGTTTTCATAAAACGTGTTATTTAGAGGCTAAAACGAACGTTTTGCACAATTTTGCACTGGCACTGTAATTTTAACTTTTTTAAAAATTGGTCATGATAAACGTTTTTGCTGTTTTTACTGGAAAACTGCTGCAAACACTGCAAAATAGCAGTTTTCATAAAACGTGTTATTTAGAGGCTAAAACGAACGTTTTGCACAATTTTGCACTGGCACTGTAATTTTAACTTTTTTAAAAATTGGTCATGATAAACGTTTTTGCTGTTTTTACTGGAAAACTGCTGCAAACACTGCAAAATAGCAGTTTTCATAAAACGTGTTATTTAGAGGCTAAAACGAACGTTTTGCACAATTTTGCACTGGCACTGTAATTTTAACTTTTTTAAAAATTGGTCATGATAAACGTTTTTGCTGTTTTTACTGGAAAACTGCTGCAAACACTGCAAAATAGCAGTTTTCATAAAACGTGTTATTTAGAGGCTAAAACGAACGTTTTGCACAATTTTGCACTGGCACTGTAATTTTAACTTTTTTAAAAATTGGTCATGATAAACGTTTTTGCTGTTTTTACTGGAAAACTGCTGCAAACACTGCAAAATAGCAGTTTTCATAAAACGTGTTATTTAGAGGCTAAAACGAACGTTTTGCACAATTTTGCACTGGCACTGTAATTTTAACTTTTTTAAAAATTGGTCATGATAAACGTTTTTGCTGTTTTTACTGGAAAACTGCTGCAAACACTGCAAAATAGCAGTTTTCATAAAACGTGTTATTTAGAGGCTAAAACGAACGTTTTGCACAATTTTGCACTGGCACTGTAATTTTAACTTTTTTAAAAATTGGTCATGATAAACGTTTTTGCTGTTTTTACTGGAAAACTGCTGCAAACACTGCAAAATAGCAGTTTTCATAAAACGTGTTATTTAGAGGCTAAAACGAACGTTTTGCACAATTTTGCACTGGCACTGTAATTTTAACTTTTTTAAAAATTGGTCATGATAAACGTTTTTGCTGTTTTTACTGGAAAACTGCTGCAAACACTGCAAAATAGCAGTTTTCATAAAACGTGTTATTTAGAGGCTAAAACGAACGTTTTGCACAATTTTGCACTGGCACTGTAATTTTAACTTTTTTAAAAAACACTGCAAAATAGCAGTTTTCATAAAACGTGTTATTTAGAGGCTAAAACGAACGTTTTGCACAATTTTGCACTGGCACTGTAATTTTAACTTTTTTAAAAATTGGTCATGATAAACGTTTTTGCTGTTTTTACTGGAAAACTGCTGCAAACACTGCAAAATAGCAGTTTTCATAAAACGTGTTATTTAGAGGCTAAAACGAACGTTTTGCACAATTTTGCACTGGCACTGTAATTTTAACTTTTTTAAAAATTGGTCATGATAAACGTTTTTGCTGTTTTTACTGGAAAACTGCTGCAAACACTGCAAAATAGCAGTTTTCATAAAACGTGTTATTTAGAGGCTAAAACGAACGTTTTGCACAATTTTGCACTGGCACTGTAATTTTAACTTTTTTAAAAATTGGTCATGATAAACGTTTTTGCTGTTTTTACTGGAAAACTGCTGCAAACACTGCAAAATAGCAGTTTTCATAAAACGTGTTATTTAGAGGCTAAAACGAACGTTTTGCACAATTTTGCACTGGCACTGTAATTTTAACTTTTTTAAAAATTGGTCATGATAAACGTTTTTGCTGTTTTTACTGGAAAACTGCTGCAAACACTGCAAAATAGCAGTTTTCATAAAACGTGTTATTTAGAGGCTAAAACGAACGTTTTGCACAATTTTGCACTGGCACTGTAATTTTAACTTTTTTAAAAATTGGTCATGATAAACGTTTTTGCTGTTTTTACTGGAAAACTGCTGCAAACACTGCAAAATAGCAGTTTTCATAAAACGTGTTATTTAGAGGCTAAAACGAACGTTTTGCACAATTTTGCACTGGCACTGTAATTTTAACTTTTTTAAAAATTGGTCATGATAAACGTTTTTGCTGTTTTTACTGGAAAACTGCTGCAAACACTGCAAAATAGCAGTTTTCATAAAACGTGTTATTTAGAGGCTAAAACGAACGTTTTGCACAATTTTGCACTGGCACTGTAATTTTAACTTTTTTAAAAATTGGTCATGATAAACGTTTTTGCTGTTTTTACTGGAAAACTGCTGCAAACACTGCAAAATAGCAGTTTTCATAAAACGTGTTATTTAGAGGCTAAAACGAACGTTTTGCACAATTTTGCACTGGCACTGTAATTTTAACTTTTTTAAAAATTGGTCATGATAAACGTTTTTGCTGTTTTTACTGGAAAACTGCTGCAAACACTGCAAAATAGCAGTTTTCATAAAACGTGTTATTTAGAGGCTAAAACGAACGTTTTGCACAATTTTGCACTGGCACTGTAATTTTAACTTTTTTAAAATTGGTCATGATAAACGTTTTTGCTGTTTTTACTGGAAAACTGCTGCAAACACTGCAAAATAGCAGTTTTCATAAAACGTGTTATTTAGAGGCTAAAACGAACGTTTTGCACAATTTTGCACTGGCACTGTAATTTTAACTTTTTTAAAAATTGGTCATGATAAACGTTTTTGCTGTTTTTACTGGAAAACTGCTGCAAACACTGCAAAATAGCAGTTTTCATAAAACGTGTTATTTAGAGGCTAAAACGAACGTTTTGCACAATTTTGCACTGGCACTGTAATTTTAACTTTTTTAAAATTGGTCATGATAAACGTTTTTGCTGTTTTTACTGGAAAACTGCTGCAAACACTGCAAAATAGCAGTTTTCATAAAACGTGTTATTTAGAGGCTAAAACGAACGTTTTGCACAATTTTGCACTGGCACTGTAATTTTAACTTTTTTAAAAATTGGTCATGATAAACGTTTTTGCTGTTTTTACTGGAAAACTGCTGCAAACACTGCAAAATAGCAGTTTTCATAAAACGTGTTATTTAGAGGCTAAAACGAACGTTTTGCACAATTTTGCACTGGCACTGTAATTTTAACTTTTTAAAAATTGGTCATGATAAACGTTTTTGCTGTTTTTACTGGAAAACTGCTGCAAACACTGCAAAATAGCAGTTTTCATAAAACGTGTTATTTAGAGGCTAAAACGAACGTTTTGCACAATTTTGCACTGGCACTGTAATTTTAACTTTTTTAAAAATTGGTCATGATAAAACGTTTTTGCTGTTTTTACCGGAAAACTGCTGGAAACACTGCAAAATAGCAGTTTTCATAAAACGTGTTATTTAGAGGCTAAAACGAACGTTTTGCACAATTTTGCACTGGCACTGTAATTTTAACTTTTTTAAAAATTGGTCATGATAACGTTTTTGCTGTTTTTACTGGAAAACTGCTGCAAACACTGCAAAATAGCAGTTTTCATAAAACGTGTTATTTAGAGGCTAAAACGAACGTTTTGCACAATTTTGCACTGGCACTGTAATTTTAACTTTTTTAAAATTGGTCATGATAACGTTTTTGCTGTTTTTACTGGAAAACTGCTGCAAACACTGCAAAATAGCAGTTTTCATAAAACGTGTTATTTAGAGGCTAAAACGAACGTTTTGCACAATTTTGCACTGGCACTGTAATTTTAACTTTTTTAAAATTGGTCATGATAAACGTTTTTGCTGTTTTTACTGGAAAACTGCTGCAAACACTGCAAAATAGCAGTTTTCATAAAACGTGTTATTTAGAGGCTAAAACGAACGTTTTGCACAATTTTGCACTGGCACTGTAATTTTAACTTTTTTAAAAATTGGTCATGATAAACGTTTTTGCTTTTACTGGAAAACTGCTGCAAACACTGCAAAATAGCAGTTTTCATTAAACGTGTTTTTTAGAGGCTAAAACAAACGTTTTGCACAATGTTGCACTGGCACTGTAATTTTAACTTTTTTAAAAATTGGGCAAACACTACAAATTAGCAGTTTTCATAAAACGTGTAATTTAGACGCTAAAACGAACGTTTTGCACAATTTTGCACACGCACTGTAATTTTAACTTTTTTAAAAATTGGTCATGATAAACGTTTTTGCTGTTTTTACTGGAAAA